>NC_056733.1:525865340-526022840 GCF_019279795.1 Protopterus annectens
ACCTCATTCTCCATGCATTCATGTTCAGATACTATTTTGGGATTTGTTATAATCCTAGTGTTGAATAACAATACTTTGATGTAGTTTGGATTCTAAACAAACCAGTAAAACAGTGCCAAAAGCCAAAGACCATTTTCATTTTTGTTACAGTAACGAAAACGTTTGTCTTTGTGAAAATAAACTTACGTTCAGGATACTATTTTGGGACTACCGTGACTACCTGTGGATTACCTGATTATCTGTTTTTCGTAGTTTGGATTCTGTTTTGTTATGCTGGAAGCTGTAGAAGCCTGAAATTGTGTAAAAAGGGCAGTAGGGGAGTGGACAATGCTATGGCTATTATAATGAAGCCTTGGGGGAGAGGTGCAAGCCATCCATGGAAAAGCAAAGCAGTTACGACGGTCTGCCATCGCTTCTCAGGCTGATATGTATTGTACCTCCTTTGAATGACACCAGAAGCTAAGCTAATTATTGAAGTCAGTTTTATTTTGTTTATATTGTGACATCATCTCTCTTGTTGCAGTAGCCTAAGCCATATGGATAGATTATCATAGCATAAACACATATAAGGAGGATTAAATACATTCAAGCAATCAGAAACCCGTGCAGAATAGTCCCTGGAAAATTTGTTCGGGACCTGGTAAGGAATTCAGTTTGTAATGCTTTGTGGAAGTATGCTCAGAGGACCAAGTTGCTGCTTGTAGAATACTTCTAAAGTCCAACCCTTTCCAGAAAGCCACTGATAAAGCCAGAGCTGTGGTAGAATAGGCTGTAACCCTATCTGGAAATGACTTGTCATGATGAATATAACAGAAGGAAATAGCATTAGATATACATCTGGAAATTGTCTGTTTTGACACTGCTTGTTTTTTTTTCTTTTTCTTACCCATATGGGAGATAAACAGCTGATTAGTTTTCCTGAAGGGTTTAGTACTGTCCAGATAATATCTGAGCTACCTGTTGAGTATGTAGGATTATTAATTCCTTTGTTTTTAGCTACAGGAAAGAAAACAGGGATATTAATAGTCTGGCTTAAAGTAAACTCTAAAAACCAGTTTAGGCATAAAAAAATTAGTTCTGAAAGAAACCTTGCCGTATAGAATAAGAGGTAGGGTTGACTCACTATATGAACTTGTAGATGCTCTCTTTACAGATGTCAGACCAAGCAGTAGTACAGTTTTCCATCTTAAGAACCACAAATCAGCCCAACAAGCTGTTTCAAATGGAAGTCTTGTCAATTGTTCAAGCACAAACTTAAAATCCCAAAGAGGAGCTACCTGTTTTCAAGGTGGGCGAATATGTAAAGCCCCTTTCAAAACTGTTGGAAATGAGGAGAGTTACTAAAAGCAAACAAATAGAAATGGCCAAAAGATGAATCTTGATAGAAGATTAAGAAAGGCCAAAGGGGAAGATGGCAGGAGTCAAGTGAGATATGCTTATTCTTTCAGTAGAACAGGGTGGACTGGGACTACCCGAGTTGAAGGGGTATTTCATAGCAACACTGTTAAGGCTCCTATATGTAGCACAAGCAGAAAACTACCATTCAAAATGGAAAGAGATGATGATGATGAAACGGGGGGAAGGTCATCTAAACAGGAAGAGACTGGGAATTTGGATGCAGACCTGTAAGGAGATCAGTAATAATCATACAGAATATTATATTCATAAAGTAACAAAAGGTATTCTAAGAACTAAGCCAATGTGGGAATGGCAAAAGGAGATTCTGCCGATAGGGATGACTGCAATTAGGGATACAGACAATAGGCGGGGATGCGGGATATGTTAGAGAAATATGGCAAAGGAACCAAGGTATTGGGAGCAAATAACTAGAGAGGGGAAAGATAATAGAATGAGAAGATGTCAATAATTTATTTGGACTGCAGGCTAGAGATTGCCTTCCATATCAAGGACTGATATCAGAGTATAGGCAAATAGAAAGACCAGCACTGGTAGAGTTTTGGGTAGAATATAGAACAGAAGTTGCCGTTAAGAAAATAATAATTAGTAGAACATATAAAATATTGCATGATGACTATAAGAATCACTCAGAGGAGGTTAGGAAAGATTTGGAAGTGAGACTGGATAAGCAATTCACAAAGAAACAATGGAGAAAGATATGTATGTCTCCCAAATATGCAACAAAATCTAGAAGATTTAGAATCTTTGCCTGGAAGTGTTTACATAGGTATTTTTATACCCCTAGCAGGCTCCAAAGAATTTGTCCTCAGGCAGACAGAAAATGTTGGAGGTATGATAGGGAAGAAAAGGTAACTTGGAACATATTTTCTTGGAGTGTAACGAGCTGGCAGACTTGAAAGATTTCCTGCAGTCTACACAGTCGGAGATGCTGGGTAATCAAATTGAAGTAACTTGGGAAATATTTTTTTCAGCTATGATACAGAATTGGAATTCCCTAGACATAATAAGGCCTTGCTCATTCTAATTATAATGGCTGCCAAAAAAGCAATTACTAGAAAATGGAAATCAAGGGCTAAATCAACTTTATTAGAAGTAACAAAGATAGTAACAGAGATAAAACAACTGAACTTGGATCTTTGGAAAGGGTAGGAGCAAATTACATAGGAAAAATAGGAAATGTAGGATCAATACATGCAGGGTAGGAATGAGGTTTAAAAGAAGGCAGGATTTGAATGATCTATGTAATGGTTGACTGCCAGTGACTGGATACATTAAAAGTGATGTGTAGTGTTTGCAACTATAGTTGTGTTGGCATGGTTTGTAAGGTACAATGTTTGCAACTGAAAAAAAAAGAAAGGCCAAAGGATAACAACTTACAGAAATATTCAAGAACCAATGCTTTCTACAAAATAAGTAAAACGGAAGTCCTTCCTCACTGAAGGAACTTATCTGACCAGCAGTAAAACACTGTTAGCTGATTGTCAATCCTCAGAAGTCCTCAGAGGAGCTGTCTCTTCAGCAGTAGGAAAGCTCTCAAGGTCTTGGCACCCAAACTTGACTTTTAGTTAGCTCATCTCAAGCTGCTTGAGCTAATGGTTTGGGCACATAGAAGGTGTCCTGAATGCTTTGGAACCTGGCCAGTTGTATCCTGTACAGGATATAACAGTTTACCTTCATTATGTTGAAAATAAGTTGTACGATGCACCAAAGTGTAAAAGTACAACTTCAAGTTTTGGGGAATGTTGACTGCAAATGTTGCAAATTCCAATGAGCGAATGCACATTGGCACATTTGCTGATTTGAATTTGGCATTCCAGGTGCAGATTGCACTATAGCGGGGATTGGGAAATGCATTTGTATATTAAAGTAGCAGGGGGTGTGGGGTTTGCAGGGGGCTTGTCCCCCTGCATAACGATGTTTGGAGACATTTGGAAATGCCTCCTAACATTCACTGTTGTGCTGCAGTTCAAAAATGGTCAAATCTGGTTTTCCAGGAAATTCAACATTTCAATTCAGAAACATGTTGAATTTTGTGTTTTACGTGATTGCACAAATCACTTTCAACATAATGAAAGTAAACCAGATATAACTCATATAACGTACATTATTGCAGCAGTGATTTTTTTGAACATCTGCTGTTATGGAAAGTTTACTTACATAATTGTACTTTTGCTGTGTACCTGCCCAAACATTTGTCACAACTAGAATGACCATACTGCATTCTCACTAAAATAATCAAGGACATAAATCATAAAAACTCTGCAGACCATCTCAGACTTTGTCTCTCTTCTTGGTATCATGCAGCCTATTGAGATACAACCTCTGCCTCCCATGTAGAACCTCAACAGACCCTGTTCTGTCAAACTTATTAGA
Organism: Protopterus annectens; assembly: GCF_019279795.1. Taxonomy (NCBI): domain Eukaryota; kingdom Metazoa; phylum Chordata; order Ceratodontiformes; family Protopteridae; genus Protopterus; species Protopterus annectens. The sequence goes on from NC_056733.1 coordinate 525,869,133, forward strand.
CATTTACAAGTCCAGTGGTGTCATAAAGACCTAATCAAGGAATATTCATCTTTTTTTTTTTTAATTAATTAAAGATGCTGGAGGGCTAGGTATGTATCACAGAAAATACCACTCCCATGCAACTGTCTTCCACACCACAAGAAGCAGAGTACTTCTGTTTCTTTATTCAAGCATACTGTGGATAGATGGATACATGGGTAACTGCAGATGCACCCCCCAGTTTAGCACCACTGGCCCTCCTGTTGCAGAATTTAATGGTAAGTACCATGGGAATATAAGGCTGAGCTTCTTAACATCCCCACAGATCCATACCCTCATAAGAACCAATGAACCTATCTTACATGGCTCTGCTTGAACCAGTGGCAATTTGGGTGCATTAAAGGTGCCCAAAATCTCTAAAACTGGCTTGTGGTCATATCCTACTGTTATGGTAAGTTTATTTACACAACTGAACATGTTCATCATATTGATCACTGCTGCAGTAGCCTTAACTCTACCCATTATATCCTGCCAGTGATATAATGGCCATCCAGCTTCCAGAGCTTCAGGGCATCTTCCATGCACCCAAACTGTCAAGCAGCTCAGGCTGACAAGTTTGGGTGTAATTCCCTTCAGATCTTTACTGGCACAGAAGAGTACCTTCTTTGAGGCTTCTGAGAATCGATGATTGGCTTTTGCTTTCCTGTGCCTGGCAGATAAGTTCTTTTTGGGGGAAAAATTTACATTTTCTTAAATTTATTAATGTTTTATTACTTTCCTCTTCAGGAAAGTTACTTTAAAGCTAGGAGTGTTGTATTTTAACATACTGTATCGGGTCCATAACATACAGTTAAATAGATCACTCTTTTTTTCTGTTAGTTTAAAAGTATTGTTAACTAACTAAAAACATGTTTTCAGTGGAGAAATTTTGTTTATTTTTTTTTCTGTAATGAGCTTGCCATAATGTTTGAAAGTGCTTTTTACTGCGTTTTTATGTCAAAAAAGTAATGTTGTGGACTGGTAGTATTACTGGCATTTGCTGCTTGTCTTCCAAGGAAAAGAGGCACCATTTTGGGCTTGACCATGGAACAGACTACTGGTCCCATGATCAGTCATTCTTCCAGCCAGAAAAAAAAAAGTTAAGCAAAAAGCCTTTGTCACCACAGCAGGTAGCAATTTGCTTTAGCCGCACATGGGTGACTGTGCTGTGGCCATTGTTGTACCTTGGACCACTCATTTTTTTTTTTAAATAGGTCATTTTGGTGTACCACCTACAGTCACTATGCACCAGAGGCTAGCCACATCCTCTGTGGCTGTTGGAGTTCTCTTAGTAGGCAAGGGAGAGCCACTGTTATTTTTCCTGGGAGAGGGAACAAGGAAGGCTTTCCTGTTGTGCCAGAATGCTGTGCCATTCCCTGAAGAAGCAGGTGCTGTCATTAGTAACATGGTTGGCCCCATTTTTCCTGTGAAAAAGAAACAAAAAATCAAGCATGTATCTACTCCACTTCAAATTTCTTTAAATAGTAGTAGTTTATTGGGTTTGGCCCAAGGATTAAATCAGGCAGTCAATCTCTCTTGTAAAGTAGTTTCTGGTAAAAGAAAGAGTGATTCCTCCTTTTCTGAATAGATTCTAGATTCTGAATCTTAACAGAAAGATTCAGGGATGGATTGAGGGTTTTTTCTTCATACTTCTGATTCAGACTCAGAGGGACTTCAGTTTCTGATTCTCCCTGTGGAGGTTTGCTTTTTCTCTGAGTGTTTTGATAGAATGCCAGTGTTTTCAGTGGGAGAATCCTGAGGTGTCTCAGTCCTTCAGAAACTACTATGAGTTGTTGAAGAAGGATTTTCCAGAACCCACACCCATTCCTCCTGTTTTATCAGCTTTAGAGGATGCGTGTGCTGCTGCATGCAATCTTCCTATTAATCAACCACCTACACCTAAAAGATAGATGGGATGTATAAAATTGCTTAGTCTTTTACATTTTTATACACTATACCCAAACCTGACCCAGTAGCTATAGCCTTAGTTGACCCCACTACTGCTAAGCACTTAGGTAATTCCAGTCCTAATCTTTCTGATAAGGATGGGAAAATTCTTGATAGGTATGAGGAAAAAGTGTATACTTCTGCACCTTTGGTTTTCAGAATTTTGAATTGTCAGGTTCATATGTTAAAGTTGTTCTGACAGATTGTGAAAGTATGAGCAATGTTTTATCTGCAGTTTCTTCTTGTGAAGGAAAATTTTCTTTAAATAACTTATTATTTTCTTTTGCACTGGTCATTGCTCATTGTTTGCAGTGTGTATGTGACTCTGTTGATACTTCTTCCAGGTCTATAGCCACTGGTACTATTTTAAGGAGGTTTGCATGGCTACATTTTCAGAACTTTCCAGATGATATTGAAAATGAGATTTTAAATTCTCCCTTGGATAGTGTTTTGCCCCTCTGTTCCAGAGATGACCAAAAAGTGTGATGAAAGAGGCAAGCTGATCTAGGGAATTTCTAAGATTTTTCATCCCTTCATTTCCAAAGGATTTTCATTCTCCTCTTCCATTTTTGGCAGAAAACAAAATAAAAAGTCTCAACCGAATTCGGTAAATAGACGTTTAAGAAGAAATGGCACGGTAGTTCCAAAAAAAGTCTCGAGCCTACCTAAACCAAGGACAGTCCAGTAAGTCTGAATGACTGTTCAAGAGAGCGTGTGACCCATTTCCACCCTGACCCTCTTTTTCTTCCAGAAAGTCTGAATCCATGTTTTTTCTTTGGCAGTAGACTGCTTCAGACAAATGGATTCTGAATCTCATTCATCAAAGTTGCAGATGGCAGTGGGAAGAAATTCCTCCTTTCCAATGAGAAATTTTTCATACTCCAGTTCAGACTGTTTTGTTCCGCCTGTTCTTCATCACATGCTGTCCCAAGGACAAATAGAACCAGTTCCTCCATTCCGAGTGAGGAAGTGATTTTTACTCAAGGATGTTCATAGTGCCAAAGAAAGAAAATACTTGGAGACCAGTTCTGGATCTTTCTTTCCTAAACCTGTTTGTTATAGTGCCATAATTCATAGGTTTATAGGTAGGTACTTGGCTATCGGCCCAAAGGCCTATGTAAGCCTGGCCAACAAGGTTCCTTGGCTTTCTCCACCCAAGAAGGTTATTTTCCTGTGCCCCTGTTGAGCAGAGCCACAGAAGTGATCCCTGGGGTGAATTTCCTATTTCCCATCCATTCATCAAGATTTTTCTTAAAGAGTGCTAATGAGGAACTCTGCTTGACATAGATAGGTAGCTTGTTCCAGAGTATGGGAAGTCTCTGGGAGAGAAATCTATCCCTCCAGCATGTTCTTTTTATTATGGTGACAAGGTTTAGGTCCCTAGAGCATGTATCTTGGAGGGATTGGAATTTCTTTAGATGTAGCATGTCCAACAGCCTCTGGGTTTGACATAGCTTTGTATGTTAGGCAGAGATCATCTTGGAGTGGATTTTTGAGACGGTCAGCGTATGGCATCGGTTTGAGTCCCGTAATCCTTTTGTGAGGTACTTCTGTGGCCTTTGCAGTTGTTGCAGATGTCTTATGAGGTACATTCCAAAAGGGTTGTTTTACTGTCTAATGAGAGCCAAGTAGAGGGGAACAATGATCTCTTTTTTCCTGGATGAGAACCCTTTTGGATGAGGTGTGCCATGTAAAAGGATTTCCTGACTACTGTGGAGATGTGATTATCAAAGGAGAGACCACTGATCACCTGCTTCCCAAGGTATCTTATTACACCTTCGGCATTAAGTGGACTGCCGCCTATGTGGTAGTTCATGGGTACAGAGTTTTTTCTAAAGGGAATGACAGTGCACTTTGTGGCATTGAGCTTGAGGTCATGGCTCTGATGCCAGGCATCTGTCTCAGTGAGGCCCTTCTGTAGGATGTCCACGTTGTTTGGTGACTCGACTATGGCACCTAATTTGCAGTCATCTGTGAATCTTGTCAACCAGAGGGCCTTTGTATTAGCCCTTACTTCAGAGAAGTAGATACCAAACAGGAGAGGACCCAGGAATGAACCCTGTGGTACTCCACTTGTCACTGGTTTAAAGTCAGATTTGGAGTCTGCAACTTTTACAATGTAGGTTTTGTCATTGAGCTGGTTGGTGACCCATCTTGTGACGTATGGTTTTATACCCAGTTTAGTGAGTTTATCTTTAATTCCAGAATGGGGGATGGTGTCGAAAGCCTTGGCAAGGTCAAGATAGGCTGTGTGCACTGCCATACCCTCATCTACAGCTTTGGTGACTGTTTCAAAGAAGTCGATCAGGTTCAGGAGGCATAATCTGCCTTTCACAAACCTGAACTGGGTGGGATCCAGAGTTTAGAGATTGCCAATCTTTGTTTATGAGTTTCATAATGATAACGTTCCATGGCCTTGCAGACCAGGCTCATCAGGCTAATAGGGCGATAGTTCTCGGGGTCCATGGTGGCTCCCTCTTTGTGGAGTGGTATAACTGTTGCTGTTCGCCATTCAGTGGGTACAAAGCCTGACGTGAGGCTATGATTGAACATGGTGCTTAGGTGGGGGGGCCAGTTCATTCTGAAGTTCATGTAGAACACAGCCTGGGATGTTGTCCGGACCCATGGATGCTGTGTTGTTTGTTTTGGAGAGTGCAGCTTTTACCTGTGCAGTTGTGATTGCAGGGACTCTGCATTCTTCTGTTATAGATATGGGCCCTTTAGGGGGTGAGAGGGGGGTAAAGTTAGCACTGAACCTATCAGCCTGGATGTTGGCGATATCAGTTGTTTCTGTGATTTTCGTACCATTGTGCTGTAACTCAGAGCAGATCTGGGTGTTGCCATTGAGATTCTTGACATAGCTATAGAATGCTTTGTGGCTGTCCTTGGAATCAGTGGCAATCTTGTTTTCATAGCTGGCTTTGGAGGATTTTATGAGGGATCTCAGGTTCTTACTGAGGCTGACCAGGGAGCTCCTCCACTCATGGGATTTTACTCTTTTGCAACAGTTTCTTCCTTCTGTTGTAGAGTTTGTTTATAGCAGGGGACCACCAGATTGGCTTCCTTTTTTGAGGATAGCATCTTGGTTCTGTTGGGGATAGCACAATCCTTATAGAGTGCATTTGTGTAGGATTCAACAGTCATAACTGTATTGTCCATCTGCATGGGTGTTATTTTGCCACTTCTGTCTTAAGAAGCATGAAGTTGCTTTGGAGAATTTTTTTACAGTGGTTTCCTTAATGGGGGTGGGGGCAGGATGTGGATATCTATGGTGATTAGCTTATAGTCTAATCTGACCAATGAGGAGTTGACTTCAGATGTGGAACACCAGTCACTCATGTTGGTAATGACTTTGTCTAGGATATTGTTGCCCTTGGTGGGGGTGTGAATAAGTTGATCCAGGGCATTGGAATTTATGAATTTTAGAAAGCACTGAGCAAACGAGTTGGTACATGAGTGGTTTTCCCAATTAATGGTGGGGTCTGATGAAGTTCCTGTATTAATGTGTTAAGGGGTGAAAGCGCTTCATTTTTGAATTTGGATTAAACTTGGAGTTCAAACTTGGATTCATCTCTGCTTGCTGCATTACGCTTGTATTTGGATTATATTTTTGCTTGCTAAACTACACCTGGTGTGAGCTTTTCTGTGGATTTACTGGTTTTCTCAATTAATGGTGGTGTAGTTGAAATCTCCCATTATTAGGGTGTTTGGTTGAACCCTAATATTTTCCAGTATATCAAGAAAAGAGGAGTGGGACTCCTGGGGCATGGTGGGGGATCTGTAGCAAGCTACAATTTGGATTGCAGTTTTGCCCAGAGTTAGTTGCACTTAGATAGTTTCAGATGCATTATGTTGGGCAACTAGCCTGGAGGTGTGGATATCCTTAAAGAATATGGACACACCTCTGCCTTTGGTGTTCCGGTCCAGGTTAGGTGGCCGAAAGGTGTGGTATGAGTTATAGCCTGGTAATGCAGGGGTGGTCTCTGGAGTTTCTTAACTTGTTACCTCTTCTTAAACTTTTAAGAATCCTGATAACACTAGACTTAAAAGATGCTTATCCTCACATCCCTATCCATCTAGACTTCAGACGTTTCTTAAGGTTTTGTATTTGTTGATGACATTATCAGTTCTGTACCTTAACCTTTGGACTGTCCACTACACCAGAAGTGTTCATAAAGTGTCTAGCTACAGTAATAGCTCATTACAGGCTTCAGGGTAAACATATTTTCCATATTTAGACGAGTTGCTAATCTTTGCGGAGTCTTTTCAAACTGTCAGGAATCTTTCTTTTGAGTGAAAGGTGTCTTATACAAACTAGATTTCCAAGAGAACTGTCAAACGTCTTTCTTGACTCCCTTATGTAGGATCGTTTTCCTGGGATGTCAACTAGACACCTCAGTTCAAAAACTTTTTTTCCACAGGAAAAAATATGTCTTTATTTAGACCTGTTTTTAAGTTTTTCCACTCAGACTTCAGTCACTGTGAGAGAATACCTCAGGATTTTGGGTCTCATGGCATCCATGATTCTCATGATAACCTTGGCAAGACTCCACATGAGAAAGATACAGTGGTATCTGAAATCTGTTTAATCCCAACATCAACACCCTTTATCTTTTCAAATCCCATTGCTGGAGTTTGTCAGAAGAGAAATCTTTTGGTAGATACAACAAATATCCTTAAATCCTGGTCCTTCCTTCTCCCTCTCTGCTCCAAAGCAGTCAGTCACCTCATACTCTTCAGAATTTGCTTGGGAGAAGTTTCAGGAGGAATAAAATTGCAGGTGTGTGGTACACCAAGGACAGACACAAGCACATAAATATCTAGAAGATGCTTGCTCTATCAAGTCACTCAACTTTCTGGACCACCTTTGGCACCTGGGACCTCATCAAAGTAGTTTCAGACAATACCACAGTCACGTGGTACATCAACAGACAAGGGGGAAGCAAGTTGTACCCCCTTTGCAGATTAGCCATGTTAGCTTGGGATATCACTCTACAAACATCTTACATTCTGTCAGAGCAAAATTGTGTGGCAGACAAATTGAGCAGGACCAGGGCAGACCCTCATGACTGGAAACTAAATCAGGGAGACTTCCAATGTTTGAGTTCCTCAAGTAGACATTTTTGCCTCCACTTTGAACAATCAACTGGCAAGATTTTATTCCAGGACCCTGAGGAAGAAGGTCTTGACGACAGATGCCTTTTTCTTTTCTTTTCTTTGGACAGGAGTGTTCATGTATGCTCTTCTACCATTTCCACTAATACCCATAGTACATAGATCATTGTGGTGACCCCCTTCTGGCCTAAGCAACTGTGGTTCTCCCTTCTTGCAAAAATGCACAGGGGCAATTGCCAGAAGTTTCCTCACAGACTGGATCTACTCACACAAGAACAGAGGTGTTTTGATACATTCTGACAACAATCAGTTTTAGTTAACTGCCTGGATGTTAAGGTCTTAATTCCTTTTAGGCACCTGTTTTCTGAGGATATGCAGCAGGTACTAATGGAGGCAAGAAAGCCTACTACAAGAAATTAATTCATATATTAGCAAATGGAAAAGGTCTTCTAGTTGGTGCCACAAACAAAACCACTACCCATTCAGGAATAGTTGTTCTCTGGCTTTGCAATATTTGTGCGAGTTACTATCCTATGGTCTTTCTTTTTTTTTTCAGACACCTTTATTGAATTATCACTTGTGACATAGGCAAATTTACATACATATAAAAGTAATCAAACCATATTAACATAAATTATTTTATTTTTATTTTTACATTTATTAACCGGGTTAGTCCAATTGGGCCCAGAGCGCCCTTTTTCAGTGAAGACCCGAGGAGAAAAGCTCCTGGAAAGTAATTAGTAAAAATAAAAATAAAAAAGTAATAATTCAAGTTGTAAGATACTGAGCAGTAGAAAACAGAGAAAGAGAAATATACAACAGGAATATTTACAAGGTAAAAGTATAGTATTTTGAGACTGCAGTAGCAATATGTTTGAGAATTTGGTTAGCATTAAGTTATATACAAGAAACTATAGCAGTGCCTTAAAAATATATATATATTTTCTAATATGTAATATACAGTTTAGAATAACAAACAAAAAAAGTTATAAACATTATTGTTATATATCATATAACCTATGCAACGTTACATACATTATTCAGTTCCTGCCTTTGTTTTGTTTATTAAACAAGAAACATCGTTATTAAACCATCACTTACTACATAGGCAATCATACATTTATATAAATGAAAACAAACTACACTGACACACTCCTAGTTGCAAGCATTTTACAATCCTACGATCTGCCTTATTCCTCTTTCAAGGTTCATTTATCAGCCATTTCAGCATATCTGCCCATAGATACTCCTCTTTCAAGGCAGTTTCATGCCAAAATGTTCTTGAAATGGGTTTTGCATAAGAGACCCCCAAATTAAACCAGTGGCCCCTCCGTGGGATCTTAATTTTGTATTAGAGAAGTTAACACTTGCTCCATTTGAACAAGCTAATCTGGCTGACCTGAGGTTGTTCTTATTCTGATGTCTTCAAGAAGGGTATATGAGTTGGTATGGTAAGTCATCCCTACCTGATTTTCCATAAGGACAGGGTTTCTTTGAGAACTAATCTTTCTATTTTGCCTAAAGTGGTATCCAAGTTTACATTAAGCCAAACTAATCATCTCGCCATTTTCTTTAGTGAATCTAAAAATTAGTGAGAAAGGATACTCCATAACTTAGATGTCAACAGACAACTCGGGTACTATCTTGAGAGAACTAAATCTCTCAGATCTTCAGATCAATTGTTTATTTCTTGTGAAGGTAAGAAGAGAGAACCTGTGTCAAAACATAATATTTCTAAATTGTTGTCTAAAGTTATTCCCTTTTGTTAAACTTGCCACAACAAATCTATTCCAGGCAAGGTCAAGCCTCTCACTACTAAAGCCTTACCTTCATCTATGAATTTTTGGAAAGGGTTGGAGTCTAGAAATATTTTAGAAGCTGTTACTTGGTCTCCTGTACATAGTTTTACAAAGTGATGTGAGCTTGATTCCTTTTGTAGGTTTGACTCAAGCTTTGCTAGGACCTGGACTCTTCTTCTTCTTCTGCCTCCCAAGTGTAGCTAGCTATAGTAATCTACGCATATAGTTAAGGCTACTGCATCAGTGATCCATATGATGAGCATAGAAGTTTTGTAAGTTGAACTTACACAACTGAGCATGGTACAGCAAACTGTCTATGGAAATGGCTTTGTTCAATCCTGGGACCAAGGAGTAGCTCCTGGGAATATACCCTGGAATACAAAGAGCTTTTATGACAGATGAGGCTGTATGCCTCTAAATATGCCTCTAAATATGTTAAGCTTGAAAAAGACACTAAGGCACTGAAAAATGATTTCTCAGTGCATACTGCCTGTCTCAGTTTGGTCATTGCTTTAGATAACATCCCTCAGGTTGGTTTAATAGGCAAATTAGTAAACCCCTTCATTATCTGTTGGATTGCAAATTGGCTGTCTGATAGAACCCAAGTTGTGAAAATTCCGAGTATATAAAATTATAACTAGCAGTGTCCCACAGGGTTCTGTGCTGGAATCTGTCCTCTTTGTCATCCATTTTTCTGATATTCAGGCCAGTACTTCAGGAGTGTGGTGATCCATATTTGCTGATGACTCTAAACTGAGTGTTATTATTCCATCTCCACAGATACCAGATTACTCCAGTAGAGTCTGAGCTGCACCTAGTGTTCAGAAAATGGTTTCAAACTGAACACTGAAAAGTGTGGGATGGTTTTGTCCATCTGGCAAGCTGTTCCTATTTCCCATCATATACACAGTATTCCTTTATAAACTGACACTGTTATAAGGCACCTTGGTAAATTTGTGAATAACTCAGTCTTACCTGATGACTGTGTCTCAATTACAATTAAGAAATCTTTCTACCTGACCCAGCTGTTATCTTAGGAATGTCCTGTAGATCTAAAGATATAATTATTCTACTGTGCACTGTCCATATTAAACCTGTTATTGAATCAACAAATCAATCCAGAAACCAAGAACAGTCACACTGGTGGGAAAAGACTTCAGAGACATAAATGTATTACTTAAAAAACTCATAAAACAACAATAGAGGTTAAGCGCTTTCGTCCTGTGGTAACTGGACTTCTTCAGATTATGTTTTGAGCAGCACTCGACTCTGAAGTCTTTTCCCACCAGTGGACCTATTATTATTGAATGTCATGCCTCTTTCAACATGTACCAAGCAAAGCACATTATGCAGCTAGAAGAGACACAGAGATTTCTGACTGAGAAAATCTAAGGTTTTAAAAATTTCAATTACCCTAATAGAGTTTGTATATCTTTGTATTTTGTGACCTGCTGGGTCTTGTATGGTGACCTATGTCTAATCTACTGTGCCATGACAGTACTAGCTTTTTTAGCCCTGTTACCTTAGCCAGGCCAATGGCATCACTAATTAACAGAACCCACTGGAGTGGTTCTTAACCTAAGACATTCCCCACATATGGAACAAACTCCCTCTGTATATCAGGCATAACAAGCAGTATTATGGCCATCCTCAAAGCAAACTTAGATGAGTGGATGAGTAGCAACAGAGTCAACCTGGGGATTATCTCTTGGTCCTCCTAGATAAAGAAGGTGAGCTTTATTATCAGAAGTTTTTTAGAAACGTACTATAGGCTTGGCATCTTATGGTCTCAGTGACTGCTTCCCTTGTGACCTATGTTCCTGTGTTTAATAACATTTCACTACTTTAGTTGAGATCAGGCAAGGCATGTCTCATTTTCACACCTTATCATGTACTGAGCCCACAGTCTTCAAGAAACAGCTATTAGGTGCATGTATACAAACAGAGTTTTTTTTTTTCTTTACAGCTTACAGTCAAATGAAATGGTCATTTCATCTTCTGACATAAACCCCATCTGTGTACATCCATCTAGTAGTTTCCAACTACTGCAAGCTTCTGAGTATGAGAGTGCTCACCCCAGGTAAAGTCTGGCTTCAGAATCAGTTCTTTGTGCAGAGATAATAACATCTATCTAGCTGGTGCTATTCATCCTACCATGCATGCTGTGACTCCTTCCTCAGCAATGAGGTGATGTTTCATGTCTGAAAGAGTATGTTTTGATTGCCAGAGTCTAATCCTTCCTAATTTGTCTCAGTCTTACTTGCAACCTGACTGCCATCCCATCCAGGCTTCAGCCATTGCTTTGTGACCTTTGTGCTCACATAGGTTCATAGGTTGGTACTAGACTATTGGCCCAAGGGCTTATACAAGCCTAGCCATAACAGTTCCCTGGATATTTCTTCCCACAATATTTACTTCCCTGGACCTGTCTAGCAGGGCGACTGACGTGATCTCCAGGGTGAATTTCCTATCTCCCATCCAATCATCAAGGTTCCTTTTGAAGAGGGCCAAGGAGGTGCTCTGCTTGACATGTATGTGCAGTCTATTTCAGAGTATGGGGAGTCTCTGGGTCAGGAACCTATCCCTCCAGCATGTTCTGTTCATTGTGATGACAAAGTTTAGATCCCTGGAGGGTGTGGTTGTGAGGGATTGGGATTTCTTTAAGTGGAGCATGCCCAACAGCTCAGGGTTTGACATGGCCTTGTATGTTAAGCAGAGATCGCCTCTGAGTAGACGATATGCCAGAGAGTATAGCTGGAGTTTTTTTAGATGGTCAGCAGAGGGCATCTGCTTTAGGCCTGTGATTCTTTTAGTGAGGTATTTCTGCAGCCTTTCCAGCTGTTACAGATCTTGTGAGGTACATACCAAATGGGGCATTGCACTCTATAATGGGTCAAATGAGGGATGAGTACAGTGGGAAAATGACCTCCTTTTTTTCTGGATGAAAAGCCCCTAGTGATGAGGTGTGCCACATAAAAGGATTTCCTGACTGTTGTGGCGATGTGGTTATCGAAGGTGAGACCACTGTCTACCTGTGTCCCTAAGTCTCTCATCACACTTTCGGTGTTCAGTGTACTGCCACCTATGTGGTAAGTCATGGGTACATGTTTTTTCCAAAAGGGGATAACAATACATTTTTTGGCATTAAGCTTAAGCCCATGGCTCTGGCACCAAGCATCTGTTTCTGTAAGGCCTTTTTGTAGAATATCCACCTCGTTTGGGGATTCAGTAATGGCTCCCAGTTTGCAGTCATCTGCGAACTTTGTTAGCCAGAGTCCCTTAGTGTTGGCCTGTACTTCAGAGTAGTAGATGCCAAACAAGAGCGGTGGCAGGACTGAACCCTGAAGTACTCCACTTGTCACTTGTCTGGAGCTGGATTTGGAGTCAGCTACTTTTACAGTCTGGTTTCTGTCAGTAAGCCAGTTGGCAACCCATCGAGTGACATAGGGATTTATGCCCAGCTTAGTAAGTTTATCTATGAGTCCAGAGTGGGGGATGGTGTTGAAGGCCTTGGCGAGGTCCAGATAGGCTGTGTGGCATTTCCTATCAGCTTTTTAAGGCTGTCCCTGACAGGGCTGTCAGTAGATGTTTGCCAGTGAGTAGTATCTCCAGGCTGGCCTCATAAGTGAGTCTTAGTATCTCTGTTCCAGTCAAGGATCTTTCACTGTTTAATTGCATCGTTATAGAGATTAGATTTTGAGATAATTTTCTAGCTTCCCCTTTTATATCAATTTGCCAAGAGTGAACTTGCAAAGGCTACAATGCTCCAGACAGTGGCATACCTTTAAAAATCACCGAGGTGCACAAACTTTTCCAACACGACAAGTTCATAAGCACAAGAGGGTTCAGAAGCATAACAGGGTATGATGAAGTGCTGTTATACTGTTTGTTGGAGTACTAAGGCAAAAGAAGAAGCACAAACTAACTGACTAAACAAACAGGCAAAACCTGCATGTGACTACCAACATCATATGGGAAATATCAGAATAAGTTTTATAAAAATTCAGCATAATGGAGGAGATGGGTTGGAGGACAAGGGCAGAAGTTATGACATTGGTGCGTTGTTGGATGGCTATTAGGATGCAGATATTGGGGGTAGGCGGAGTGCATTTGATCTTCTTTGTGTTTCACTGTTGCATTCATCACATTTGGGGTTATCCCTGCCAGGGTAGCCCTTGGCTCGTCCAAATACCAGAGACTTAGTATTTCTATGTCGGTTGCTGTCACTTGAGGACTGACGTCAGGTCATAAGTAGTATAAAGTAAGGCAGCTGACGCCATTACATCAGTCTTTCTTGCCATGGAGCCCGAAGCAGAAGCAGTTCGCATGAGTGCCAGTTGGCTGTTGCCTGAGTTTTTCTCCTACCAAATTGAAGTTGAAGTCTTTTAAAGCTAAGTATCCCATTGGGGATCCTTTTTTCTTGCACTAACCGATGTCAGAAAAAGTTAATAATTGTCTCGCCTGTGGAAAGCAAATACCACACCGAGACTTCCACTCTTACTGCGTCACTTGTTTAGGCCCAGACCACGATGTCCCTCATTGTCGCTTCTGTGCTTTGTTCAATGCCAGAACTATCCATCATCGGGCCCTTATTGTAGCCAGATATTTTTGCTTACAGTCCTCAAATTCTGATATGGCTTTGGTAAGCCATCCGACAGCACATCTTCCGAAAAAATGTAAAGATAAAGACAGAGACAGATCATACAGGTCCAACCCTACTGATGCCGCTTCCGTTAAGCTAGTCATCAGTTCTCCAGTACTCAGTGAGGTGCTTTCACAGCCCCTGATGCCTGCTTCTGTTGATTCACAGGCCGCTACAGAGACCCTTTCAGAGTCCGGTATGCCACAAAACTCTTCTTCGACTAAAGATCCTGTGGTCGTTTGTAACTTGGATGGGTCTGGAGCCACTGAGCAGGCGCCAGCTTCCGAGGAAGTTTTTTGCACTGCCGAATCTCAAAACAAACCAAAGTCTTCTTTCGTGACTACTGTTCTTTCTAAACTACCAAGTTTCTTAGGCCCAGGGTACGAACCACACTCAAGAAACCAACGACCCACTCTCTGGCACCTGCTACCTTGCCTCAGTCTCAAATGCTTAAAATGGCGGAAGACCTTATCATGTTGATCAAGGGAAGCCAGGCTACCCCCTCCAAAAGGAAAAGAGATCTGTCCCCTGTAGTTTTGTCTGAACAAGAGTGAGATGAATCTGATACATCTGAATATGAAGACATGCAGCCCCTCTCCACTTATGAGGATTCTGCTGCAGAGGATTCCATTCCTTCAGCCTCTCCCCCAGAGGATTTTTCCTTTGGGGAAACCCTGCATACCTTAAGGGAGCATTTCCAGTGGGAGAGTCAGGACTACCCTCAGTCTAAAAAGAGACTCAGGGAATTGCTAGATTTTCCACAACACAGACCATTGGCCATCCCCCAGTCCTGGATGTTGTGGAGGATGTTTTCCTCGAATCCAGCTTGACTCCTGACGCCCTTCCTCCTGCTCCCAGAAAACCAGACAGGCACTATAGAGTCCCTGACTCACGCAAATATCTTTTTAAAAATCCTACAGCTGACCCTGAGGTCATTTCTCAAGGGCCAAAAAGGATTAAAGCAACCTCTGCTAAGAATCCCACCCCCACAGACAGGGATTCCCGAGCACTGGACAGATGGGGTTAAAAACGTATACACCTTAGCTACTGTTGCTATCAGGGAAGTAAATTGTCAGTTCCATATGCTGAAATTTCAGACACATACCTTGGAACTCCTTAAACAAAAATTTCTTCCTTTCCTGCTTGGGCAGAATCTAAAGATTTACAAGAGTTAATGCGCTCTGCAAGTCAAGTAACTAAACACACCTTGCACTGTGGTTTTGGCACCCTAGAAGCTTCCTGCAGGGCAGCAGTCACTGGATCTGTCATTAGAATGCATGCATGGCTTAAGGAACAACCCCTGCCAAACCATGTCAAATCTAAATTGTTGGATGCCCCCTTGCACAAAGATAACTTATTTGGCACTAAGGCAGAAGAGGTCATAAAAAAGATGGAAGAAAAAGCAAAATCTATGCAAACAGTTAAGGATTTCTTGCAGGTTCTACCCCCTAGGTTCAGCAGGCATTGTCCCTCCAAACACTGGTCCTTTCCTGCTCCCAGTAAACCGGCCCAGCCTAGGCCCCGTGGAAGCAGACCCCCCCCCCAGACAGCAGCCCCAGGGAATGCAGAGATCTAAGCAGTGGACTACCTCCACTTCAAAACCAGGGAGTTCTAAGCCACCCCCTTATGGTAAGAACTTTAAATGACTCACCTCCTCCACCCCCTCCCTCTGCCCACTGTCACTTACTCCTAGTAGGAAAACTCCTTTCACTCAAGCACCTGGGCCACCATTACCAAAGACCACTGGGTTCTGAACATTCTGTCTCAGGGATACAAATTTTCCTTCCACACCCTTCCAACCCCAAAAGGGTTCCCAGATCTGCCACCAAGTCATTGGGCAGAGGCTCAAAGGCAAATCCTTTCCTTGCTCTCTATGAGAGCAGTAGACCACATTCCTGCAGAACAGATAGGCCAAGGTTTCTACTCCAGACTTTTTCTGGTGCCCAGAAAAGAGGGCACCTGGCACCCCATCCTCAATCTATCCATTCTAAACACCTTCCTGGTGATACCAAAATTACACCCTCCAACAGCTGCTACCCATGCTCTCCAAGGACGCTTGGCTAGCCACCCTGGATCTAAAAGAGGCCTACCTCCACATTCCTATCAGGGAATCATGCAGGAAATATCTCCGCTTCAAGGCAGGATCTCAACACTTTCAGTTCTTTGCACTTGCCTTTGGCTTATCTACTGCTCCCACAGTTTTCACAAAATGTCTGGCTCCGGCCATTGCCTTTTGCAGACAAAGAAATATTCAGATTTACCCATGCCTAGACGACTGCCTTATTTAGGCAGACAGCCAGGAAAAGCTGCTCAAGCACCTGACCATTGTAAAGACTCTATTAACCTCCCTAGGGTTCATGATCAATGAAAAGAAATCCAAACAGATGCCCTCCCAAAGGATAATCTTCCTGGGAGCAAGTCTGGCATACTTTACTCCAGAGAAACAAATTTTCCTGACAGCCTACTTCTCTCAGCTAGCCACCAGGCCCCAGCTATCTGCAAGGAAGATCCTGCAAGCTCTGGGGTTCATGGCATCTTGCACACTATTCATTCCATATGCCAGACTGCATATGAGGAAACTTCAGTGGTACCTAAAGAGCCTTTGGTGTCAACGCTCTCAAGACCTGGAAACTCTTCTACCTATAATTCCTTGCCTCAGAAAAGATTTTCTTTGGTGGGCAACAGCATGCTCCCACAACAAGGGAATGCCTTTCTCCCCACACCCCGCCACCCAGACCCTCACCACAGACACATCAGCCTATGCTTGGGGTGCACACCTGGATGGCAGGTGCATACAGGGCCAATGGAGCCCACAGCAAATCCCCCTGCACATCAGTCTAAAAGAGATGATGGCTGTGCAGCACGCCTTGATTGCTTTCAAGTCCCATCTCTCTTCAGGGGTTCTCCTGATCAAAACAGACAACACCACTGTGATGTGGTACAACAAGAAGCAGGGAGGGACTCACTCCTACCCTCTATGCAGGCTGGCCATGACCCTTTGGCTCACAGCCTCTTCCATGCAGCTACACCTGCTAGCACAATACCTACCAGGCTCTCTCAACTCCCTGGCAGACCAGTTAAGCCGAAACCTTCTGGAACCACACGAGCGGAGGCTCAACAGAAGTACCTTCACCCTAATAACTCAGAAATGGGAGACCCCGAAGGTCGACCTCTTTTGCCTCCCACACCAATCATCAGCTCAGCAAACTCTGCACTAAGGAGCATCACTGCATGGCTTGGAAAGTGGATGCCCTGTCCTTCCCCTGGGTCAATCTCCCGGTCTATGCATTTCCTCCCCTACCTCTCATCCCCAGGGTACTGATCAAAATAAGGGAACAAAAACCAAGGAGCATTCTTATAGCTCCAGACTGGCCCCGACAACATTGGTACCTCTTGATGCGCAGCCTGTCCCTGCTGCTTCCATGGTATCTTCCTCAGATTCCAAACCTCCTAACCTAGAGGTAAGGGTAATTCATGCATCCCCAATTGCAGCCACTCAGTTTGGTAGCTTGGCTCATTCCCTAACCCCAAATCAATCTGCCATCCTCAGTAAACAGGTTCTGGATGTTATCCATGAGGCCAGATGCCCTAGCACCCGAAAGTCTTATGCAGATAAATGGAAAAGGTTCTGCACCTGAATTCAGGCTAAGGGGGCCAATAAGGCACAGCTCTCCATCCCTCTCATCCTGGATTATTTAGCTGACCTACTACACAGTGGTCTCTCTTTCTCCTGTATAAAAATTCAACCTGCCTCTGCTATTTCTGTTCATTTTCCCACTGAGCAGCCCATTTTCTCACACCCTTTGATCAAACAGTTCCTCAGAGAGGCTAGCAATTTGAGGCCCCCCCTAGAAGGGCTCCAACACCAGCTTGAGACCTTAACTTTGTCATGGAAAAGCTCACCCTTCCTCCTTTCGAACCAGCTTCTTTGGCAGAGCTAAAGTTTCTCTCCTGGAAGACAGCATTCCTTCTGGACATCACTTTAGCCAGAAGAGTCTCTGAGATGCAAGCACTCATGGCTGTGGAACCCTTCATCATCTTCCATGCAGACCGGGTATCCCTCAGAACTAACACATCCTTCATGCCCAAGGTGGTGTCCAGTGTGGCTCTCAACCAATCCATTCATTTGCCCACCTTCTTTCCTATTACCCAGAACAAGGGGGAAAGGATTCTTCACTCTCTAGATGTGCACAGACAGCTCAGATACTATCTGGACAGGACTAAATCCTTCAGAAAGTCTGATCAATTGCTGGTTAGCTTTGCTACAGGAGCAGAAGGCAAAGCCATCTCCAAGCAAACCATTTCCAAATGGATAGTACACTGCATCTATTTCTGCTACAAACAACATGGTAAGCTTACCCCCAAGAGGGTCAGGACACACTCCACCAGAGCAGCCTCCACCTCTGCAACTTTCCTCAGAGGAGTCCCCACCAGGGACATCCAGGAGGCTGCCACCTGGACTTCTGTTCACACTTTTACTAAGCATTACCACCTCCCTTTCTTCTCCAAATCCAGGGCAGGGTTTGCCTCTGCAGTCTTGCAGGGCATCCTAGCCAGTCCCTAGCTTTCTTGACTGCCTCCACCCATTTCCTCAGCTTTGGGAATCTACCCAAATGTGATGACATGCAACAGTGAAACAGGAAGAACATACTGCAGTTGTGTACACTTACCATAAATGTAGATGTTCGAGTATATTCACTGTTGCAGTCCTGGTTTCCCTCCCTCCATCCCCCTTTTTTCTCTTTCTCCTTTTGTTTCCATTCTTCCTTGTTGTTCTCCTTTCCTTACAAGGGACATATTGGTATTTATTTTTCACTGATGGGGTTCTTTCACCAGAACCTAGCCTCCTACTTTGGGGGCTCCTGACAGGTTAGGGCAAGAAAAACTGATGTAATGGTGTCTGCTGCCTTACTTTATACTACTGATGACCTGACATCAGTCCTCAAGTGACAGCAACCGATGCAGAAATACTACATCTCTGGTATTCGGGCCGGCCGAGGGCTACCCTGGCAGGGATAACCCAAATGTGATGACTGCAACAGTGAATACACTTGAACATCTACATTTATGGTAAGTGTACACAACTGTACTTTCTACTTGATAAAGACAGGCAAGGAAGAACCACATAGAGCATGCCCAGTAGTGGAAGAGTTGCAATACTGAATGCACAGCAGATTAACAGGTAACAGTTATAAATAGGGACATAGTAGCTTCTAGTACAAATTATTGTGTCTTCTCTTGATTCCTTTTTGATTGTGCCATTTATCAAAGGAACTGTTTAATTGTAAGGGTCCTTTGACATGTTCAGTGTATGCAGTCTTCAGTTGTACCGGGACATTAATTGTTTTTGTAACACTCATTTGACTATAATGCAATCGAGAATTTTTTTCAGTTCTTTAGGGATTGTGCTCGGTTAATGCAGCTTGGTGGCTGATTGCTATTTTAGTTGTGGAGAATGAACAATTGTGGAGGAGTTGGGGGGAGCAGTCAGTTTTACATAGCACCATCATTTCTCCTTTCTTCATAGTTGAACAGTCTTGTAATTAGCATATATAAATGATAAGGGTGGGGAGGTATAGCCATTCACATAGTGGTGTGAAGAAGGGGTACCGACCAACCCTCTGTGCTTGAATTTTATCTTTTTGTAATGTTATGTTCTTCATGATAAGGATTATGTTTTTTTGCCTTGGTTTCAGTGTAATTGAACATCATTCATTTGTACTGGGTCATTATATATATGGTACAGGTGACTGCAGGAAGAAGTCTTTGTGTACCAGAAACAGTGCAGAAGAACCTCAGCTTATTTAATATAATATATAGTAGATCGTATGGGAAAAAAACAGGCAGAGCAAGAGTATTTGTGAAGGAAGTATAGTGGGTACAGCAGGAAAGTGTGTGCGGGGGGAGAAAAGGAGAACATGGAGAGTGGGATGTAGGTATTAAAAGCAATACTGAGAGGTGATGAGAGTGAAGAGGCAAGAAGTGGACCAGTATAGGAGAAAAGCCAGGGTTAAATATAAGAAAGGAGTGGAAGTTAGGTGGAGAGAGAGAGATATATATATGTATATAATGGAAATGTAGAGGTAGGCTAAAAGGGAGGGTGAGGCTGAACAAAGAGAAGTAGAAAAGGTGCAATCAGTAGGAGAGTTGATATTTACAAGTGAAATCAGGAGTCATGGAATTGGTAGCCGATATGTAGAAACTGCTTGTCTGGTGACATCACTACATATTCCTTTTTTAAGGATTTCATGCAGAGGGTGAGATAGCTGGGGGAAAATAAAGGAAAGAGGTGAATGTGGGGCAACTCCTAATGGTCATTGGTGAAATATTCGGCAGCTACCTAGAAAACGTTCTGGCTAAGCTTTCTACCATTAACATTTATTTATTTATTTAACACTTGTTGATGGGGAAAGTCTGACTAGGACAGAGCCTATTTTTAATGAAGGCCAGGGGAGAAACGCTCCAGATGCTTGCCTTTGGAATGTGGGTGGAAACCGGAGTACATGGGGGAAACCCCCGCAAATGCAGGGAGGACATGCAAACTCATTGCAGAAGGCACTGCAGTTGAGAATCGAACTGGAGAACCTCTTGCTGTGAGGTGACAGTGTTAACAACTGCACCACTATGCTGCCAATTTGTTCATTTGGATGTCAGTGGCAGCTTTCTTAACAATGTTCAGAACAGAATGTACTGGCAGTTCTTTCACACTTATATTCTTACCTTTGGTAGTTAGTTTTTTTTCATTCTGGCTTACTGTCATATAGCTTATTTGGTACATTTATCAAAGAAATCTAGTTGGCTGTGTAGCACAGGTGGAATAAACATATGACTGTCACCCAGCTAATCATTTAGCAGTTCATGTTTTGGAGGAAATGACAGAGGAGGATAGGAGTGAGCGAGTGACTGATGCCAGCTTGCCCATCCTGTGGTGATGGAGGGGCTGAAAGTCCACTTCACTGCTGACAATTGCTGATGACGTGCACAGCAAGCAATAACCCTGCCATACAGGTTTTTCATGATGCCTTTCATGGATTGTGTATGTGAGTAAGCCTGCACACAGAAGAAGACATGATGGCCTTTGTGATGCAAGCACACGTGCCAGCAACTGGGGCAGGGATTAGGGTCAGCTGAAGAGGAAATCAGTTATGACTGCTTAGATGATGGCCACGCCATGACTGGGTCTTGCCCTGGTGATATGGAATGAATGGTTGTGTTTATGGCAAAGGATTGATTGTCTGCAGGCATAGAGCTGCAAAAAGATCGAAAAATGTTCATAATAAAAAGGAAACGTATGTTGCAAGAAAATTGCACATTTTACTGTGGTATGTTTTTTCTGTTAATGTATTTGTACACATGCCATACTTTAAAATGTAATGATTCATTTTATTTATTTATTTTTGTTTATTGGACTGGTGTACTGATCAATATTAACCAATTTCAGGTTCAGCCCAGGTGAAATACAAAACATTTCACAAACAAAAAATACAGAAATGTAAGCAATAACATAAAGATATTAAAAAAAAGAAAAACGAGAAAGATCTAAATGAAAAAAAAATGTGCATGAAGTTGATATGTGTTGCCTCATCTTTTTTTTTCAAATTTTGCTTTGTAAATACAACCTGAAATAGGTGCCAATGTATTTTAAAGCACTGTAGGAACTGACCATGTCAGGTACCCTGTGCTATTTCTAGGGTGTTTTTTATGAGAAGCAGCACAGTGTTCATTTTTAATCTGGGTTGATAGACTAGTCTGTAGACTTTTTTCAGCAACAAAGACATGAGTATTACCCATATATATGCATGTTATGTAAAGTGTGTGTGTGTGTGTGTGTGTGTGTGTGTGTGTGTGTGTGTGTGTGTGTGTGTGTGTGTGTGTGCGCGCGCACTTGTCTGTGTCCACGCGTACATATTTATGTAAGTATACACACACACACACACACACGCACACACACACTTATGTAAAACAAAGCCTGTATGCGCAAACCAACAATGGATGTATGGGCTCAGTGGTGTAATCACCATAAAAAATTAACTGGCTTTTCATTGTGAAATGGTGCCTTCACTGGACTTTAAACTGAATAAAACTATATTTTCTTGGATTGATGGGCTTCTTTTTTATGTTTGTGTATATTAGATGTATATGTATATATGATGTGTGTATGTACACACACAGACACATATGTATATATATATATATATATATATATATATATATATATATATATATATATATATATATATATATATATATATATATATATATATACACACACACACACACACACACACACACACACACACACACACACACACACACACACACATATTATTTATGTTTGTATTAAATTGACAATTTAATGTAATGAGTCATCCAGAATGTGGTGGGAAGAAGCCTGAGTGCCTGAAGAAAACACATACAAACATTAGGATAATATGCAGATTATGCAGACAGTGACTGTTTGCTCGGCTTGAACCCTGGATATTGGAGCTGTGGGGCTAACTTGTAAATATATTCAAACATGTAACATATATGCCTGAAAGGCAGCAAAGCAGCATACCGGGGTCATCATGGAGTTAATATAGCTAACATGTTATAGTTAATATATTTAGGTGTGCAGTTACTGATTATAAAACTAAAACTACATATTAAAATATTTTTAATCATGTGCGTTGGCACTTTTACTATCAGAGTCCCACATAGAAAGCTGAATGGAGGTTTGCCTTAGAAACAACAGAAAAAAACTGAATGAGGCGTTTTAGTAAATTGAATATTTTTGCTCTTCACAGAGACACGTCCGCTGACTCAGCCAGATTGGACTGTTGCCTGACATGAGTCAGGTGACCAAATAAAAACAAGGGCAGACACTTTAAAAACTCAGCAACTTGTCTAGGTTGCACCATCCTGTTTTCTCTTATGCTCTATGTACTGAACTGATTGTGCTGCCAGCTTTAGCTGTAAAATCTAGGTAAGTTCTGTAATCCTGATGGAGCATGAATTCAGGACAATTTTTTTTTTTTTTTGTAATGTTACTGCTGTTACAGATGCATTTGCATGCAAAGTGCAAGATATCTGTTGATTATAGTTGGTTCAGGCTTGCTGAAAACTGCACTCAGTTGTTTTCCTTGTAGGACTGAAATGCTGTTTATAAGTATTTCATTTAAACAGTAAATCTAAATGCAGATAAAGGACAGTTGTAAGTTTTTTTATTCTAAAGTGTTTGCACCTTTTTTTGTTTTTCCTCAAAACACTTGTTAATTTGAGTTCTGTAACACTGACAGTTTTATTTTTTCTAGAAATGTTTTCATTTAATTCTCTTAAGCAATATAACATGGGAAACATCTGTCATAAAAGCTGACAGTGATATTATGCGATTTGATTTCAGAACAAGTTTCCTAGTAAGTATAACACAGCAGCAGCAGCTGGGTTACTCTGCCACTCCCCCAGCCTAATGCAGTTTATTCTAGTTTTAGCCGGTGGGAAGCAGAACTTTAAACGACCCTTGGGAGGAGCAACATGTCACGTTAGAAACTATCACTTTTTAACTGTTGATTGTCTATGGCGGTAGTGTTTACCTCACTCTTTGTGAAACAAATAAATTGAAACAGTTAGTAGCCTAGGCATTTGGAGAGCTCCTCAGAGGAGATGGAACAGGTTTTAGTACTGAGTCAGTGTGCAGGGATGGATGAACATGTTCCAAGTCTGCTATGTAGGTGTGGCATTGAAAAAAAAAACAGTTGAATAGCATTGTCTGGCAAATGAAATTAAGGTATTCTCAACAGTCTCTACAAATAGAACATTACAGTGCAGCCTCGGCTCCCTTTAAAAATGTTTTTTTTTTCTTTTGCAAAAATAAAGTGTGTGTGTGTGTGTGTGTGTGTGTGTGTGTGTGTGTGTGTGTGTGTGTGTGTGTGTGTGTGTGTGTTATCTGTATCTCATACTGCTCAACCTTTCAGAACAAGAAATCTGGACACAGCCAAAAATAATGGGACAAAGACCCAAAAATAGGGACAAATATTTTAAATACTGCTCTTGTAAACTTTGAAGTTGCTAGAATTAAAGGTTTTCAGTTGTCATGCAATTTCTGAAGGATGTGAAATCTGAAACTCAAAATATCTGTCATTATTATTTAGTCCTTCTTGATTTGCCAGAAAACCACACATTTTATGAGGAACATGTAAGAAATATGAGGCGAAACTCTGTACAGTTGAGAGGTATGAATGTATATGCAATATTGTACACTGTCAGTATACTATGAAACACTTACTTTGTATTTCCTTGATGGCAGCAGGAGATGGTAAACTTAATAGTTTGTTCTTTTAAGTGCTATCAAATCACACAAGAAGCTTTGGTGTATTTTTTTTTGTCTTTTTTTTCACTTTTAAAAATGTAAGCATTCACAATAGTACAGTGTCTAAGGTAGAAAGAAATGGAATTCCTGTCATTTTTTTAGATGGACCAGTTTATGTATAGTCTTCATTTTAATACAAAACTAAAGCAGTTGACTGTAAGAATTCCCCAAAGGATCATGAATATTATCTTATAAAGCACATATTGTTGTTAGATTAAGACAGTAAAAGCACATCATCTAATTTCTGTCATAGTTTGAAATGAGTGAAACCTGAGATTTTCTTCCTGTGGGAACTATGCATAATTTTCTGTTTCATGGTGAACTGTTTGAAGTTAGTGTAGTATACTTGATTCACCTTGCATCAGACAGTAACCTGAGTTCTGAAACAAATTTTTATCACTCGGGATTATTAGTTTGGTGACTCAATTGATTCTGGCCTGTCTTTCTTCCCTTGTGAGGACTAAGAAGGTGAATGGTAGCAGATGTATGGAGGTTAGGGGACTAATGCTGGATAAAAGGTGACATTTAGAGAAGGCATTGTGTTTTTGAGTGCATATGCAATTGACAGTAAAGGCTGATGAAAAGTAAATGTGAAAATGGTGCTGACAAAGTTGCTTATTTTCCTGTCCCTGCTACTACTCAAAAGGATTTCCCTGTAATGCAGTATGAGCTCTGGTTGCCAGTTCTGGAGCAAAACACAACAAAAACATGCTGCTTTTGCCTACAGTTATTACTTTTTTAACTTTCAAATTATTTGCAAGGTCATCATGAAAATTATAGCATTTCTGATTACAGGATCATAACTTAACATCCAGTGCATACTGTCATATGATATGCAAGAAAGCTACACATAGACACATGCAAATATGATCAGATAGGATGTCACCTCTCTCAACTTCTTAGCATAAGAAATCGGGACAAAGCCTAAAATAACGGAGGGAGGAAGACCCAAAAATAGGGGCATATTTTAGATATTGCTGTTATAAACTTAAAAAGTTGGTAGGATAACAGGATTTGTGTTAGCTTACTTTTTTGAAGGGTATGAAGTCTGAAACTCAGATGTATGGCATTATTTAGTGACTTCAATCCTCAGTGATTTGCCAGGAAATCAGAATTTTTTCGAGAAACAGACCAAATATATGAGGCACAAGTCTGGGCATTCTGCAAAAACCTGGACAGTTGAAAGTTTTATAGGATGTCTACATATAGGAGTGGGTATACAATTACAAAAACATGGTGTGGAAGATAGCAGTGCTTGATTCCCCAGGGAATCCTGCAGTGAATTTTGTAGAAATGCTGCAAGTACACTGCAGCTGCAGTGCTGCTGTAGTACAGCACAAGATGCCTCAGCAGTGGCATAGTAACACTGCAAGGCTAGGTGTTTAACTTGGCCATTAAAGCACTGCATAACTCAGAAGTTGCATCCATAAGGCTCACTTCAAAACTTTTGTCTTACCACTTGTACTGCTGTCACAACAAATCATAGTATGGCCTACCCCAAGACGCAACAGATAGGCACAACTGAGTTGTACTCATTTTGGAGAGGACGCTTTGCAATCTAGCTACTCAGCACTGGCGCTCAGTAATCCAGATACCCAAAGCACAGTGGCAATGTAGCAGTGCACAGCCTGCTTGCATTTATTTTATCATCGTAAGTTATAGTTTTTGTAGGTGAATTATAAGCTAACTGCCCTGAAGGACCGATTTAAGCCATGCCAAAAGCCTGAGGTCAGAATCAAGTATCTGTGTCAGTTTATTGAAAAACCACAATGTCAGCACCCATATGGTCGACAATGTACTTAATCAAAAAACAAAGATAAGTCCACACAGCACCCACCAACAAAACAAACAGTATTTTCCCCTCCCCCACCCCCTGCTGTTTATTTATACCAACACTGTGATTGCACTGGAGTGGGGAAAAGGGCAAATTCCCTGATACCTACTGTACCGCAATCTCATTCAGAACAGTTTGATGAACAATGTTGCCAACCATATAGGTTTGACAATTTGGTTCTTTGACCAGTTGACATAGACCCCATAATTTATCTTGTATTAGTGAGGTGAATACCTTAACCATTATGCCAAACCCACTCTTATTTTTTTTTTTATTTATTTATACAGGTAGGTAACTCTGGACTTCAAGGAACATTTTTTCAGCCATGGCCTAATTATATGAATAAGGTTAGAATTCATAGACAAAGATACATAATGCACAAGCAGATAACAGGATGGAAGTGCACATATTTTTTTACAAATACAGAAAAGGCAAGCCCAAAATACATTATCAACATCACCATCAACCCACTTTTTCACATTTTCTACATGGAGTCAGAGTTTCACATCAGCTGTTGCCATCTACTTATTTATTTATTTCAGTTTGATGACCGGGGAAGTCCACCGGGCCAAGAAGAGCCCGTTTTCAATGGAGGCCTGGGGAGAAAAGTGCCAGTAACAATGACAGTAACAAACATGCATAACAGACAGAGTATATAACGTATGCTGAGAGAAACAATTTAACGAGTATGAAGAGATACCATTATATACAGAGTAGCTGCAGTGACAGTGGACATACGTTCTATAATCTTTTTAGAGTCAATTTTTAAACACACAGTTACAACATTTTATAGGATAAAAATGTAAATCTCAGATCTGATGAAAATAAGTGTAGAAAATGCAGTCCAGTAGTTATAGGCAGATTAGAGGTGTTGTATGTGGGTGTCAACAGGGAGAGACAGTAGCTGCTGGGAAAAGAAAGATGAGTGACCTTCAGTTCACTGTCACTTCATACCTCATTCGACAGTAATGCCTTACTGTTGTAGGTCTTTCACACAACCCATTCATTCTTTGCTGGATGCTGTTGTTTACTCTTGCCTTTTTCCTGTCTATCCCAAATTATCTTTACCAGATTGTCTTCTGCACATGTGCCCAAATCACTGTAATCTGATCTCTTTGACCTACTCTGCAGTTGGAGCTACTTCGGCTGCTGTAATGTCGTCCTTTCTTCATCTGTCCCTCCCATCCATCTCAGGCACTTCATCTCCATCACCTCTAATTTCCTTAACTACTGTGCCTTCACTGCTCAGGTTTCTGTACCATATAGAAGTGTTGGTTGCACCACTGTTTTTTACATCTTACTTTTCAGCTTCTTTGGCATTCTTCTGTCCCATACTATCCCTGACACTTTATGCTAGTTGGCTACAGCCTCTCTGATTCTGCTTTTGACATCCTCATTCAGACTTTCCTTCTCCTTCATCTCATCCCTCCCAGATACTTGAAGCTATTAACCCGTTCCACTGTTTTCCCTTCTGTGTCAATTCCCATCTTCTTCTGATTTCCCCCATTTGCTGCAATTGCAGCTGTCTTTTCTCTACTCATAGTCATCCCTTGTAGCTTCAGTGTTGCATTCCATTCTCGTCTCATTTGCTGAAGTTCTTGTTCAGAGTCTGTGTGTAATGCCACATCATCTGCATACAGCAACTTTGTTGATATGTCTCTTTTGACCTGTTTGCTAATGTAGTCCATCCCCAATATGATAAGCAGTACTCTCAGAGCTGAACCTTGATGCATTCTCACTCTGGGAACTTCTGTATAAGTGTGAACACTGTTCATATTTGTGTCATTGGGGCATTGTACATAGCCTACACTAGATCTACCAATATTTCTGGGAATTTGAGCCATCAAATGACTGCCCAAATCATCTTTCTTGGGGTCTTGTCATATGCTTTCTCCACGTTTAGGAATACATAGATGGACTTTTTCCTGATCTCTAGCTTCTTCTTAACTGTCTGTTTCACTGCAAACATCAGGTGGGTTGTGCTGCATACTTATCTGAATCTGAACTGCTTGACTCCCATCTTACATTCTACTACTCTGTGTATTCATTTTATCAGTCCCTCTCCAGAACTTTCATGCACTGGAGAATAAGAATACTAGTGCCAGTGTACAGTTGTGAATGTCCCCTTTGCTCTTGTACACTGGCATTAGTATACTTATTCTCCAGTCATCTGGGATGCACCTTTCTTTTCATACTGCCACGAGTATTCCTAGAGTAATTTCTCCCCTAATTCACCCAACATCTTCATCATTATCTGCTGTGGCCTCATCTCTGCCTGCTGCTTTCCCTGACTTCATTTTCCTTAATGCTTTTCTTACCTCTAGAATAGGCTTCTCTTCTGCTTTCATTGTAGGCTTTGTCTGGGCAGTACAGCTTCTGTGGGTTTTTCTTCATTTGGAAGCTACTGGAAGTATGGACTGGTGAACAGACTGTTGCTGGCTGGCATCCCTTATGAAGGGTATCTGATTATCTTTATATTTTTGTCTTTGCCCTTGCAGTCTGGTAAAGTTCTACTATTTTCCTGACTGTTACCTGTTTTCCTCACTCTCAGTCTCTTTTCTAATTTACATTATGTTATCATGTTAATTTTTTCTTGTATTGTTGTAATGTGAGCTTTCTTAATGTACAGTAAACTCTCAGTTTACCGGCACCCATGGGATTGGCAGATGCCGGATAACTGTATTTTCTGGTTGCTTGAGAGTTACCATTAAAAGTAGGTGTGACTAATACTATACCCTATACTATTTGTTTGGTTTGACTTGGAATTTAGTCCTGTCTTCCTTTTTAAAACTCTAAAACTTTAAAACATAAGGTATGTTTCTGCGGAGGAAAACAAAGTGCAACACATGAAAATTGTACTGTATTTCTTCGATTTTTTTTTTTTCTGGTTGCTTGAGTTTACTGTACATTACTTTTTCATGTTGATTTTTTTTTGTATTGATGTAATGTGGAGCTTTTCTCCCCGGGCCTCCACTGAAAAAGGACTTTTGCCCAGTCGGACTATCCTGGTCAACAAATGTCAAATAAATAAATAAGAGTTCTTTGTGCCATCTATTAAGTCACTTTCCAGAAGCTGGTAGCATGCCTGTCTCTGATGTCTTGTTCTTCTTTTTTTTTTGATAACTTGCCAGATTTCTGCATGCCACCACCAGATTTCCTTATATCTATACCTAGCTCAGCTGCATGTCTGTTCTATAGTCTTCACACATGCTGTTTTGAGGTGCTGCCATTCTTCTTCAACTCCAATTATTTCCCCTTCTTCCTGAGGTGCTAGAGCCCTGATTATTTCCTTGAACTCTTGATGTTCATCATTCCCACTGCTGCAGTAGCCTCTAGGTTGTGTCTTGCTGAAGACACAAACAACCACCCAGCTTCTAAAAGCTCTGGATCCCTCCCTCTGATCCACTGTGACTGCTGATTGGCCAGATCTGAACAGGAAAAATAAGCAGTCAGAGTGGAAAATCTTCAGTACTTTCTTGATGTCTCATGAAGCAGCAGCCTAGAGGCTCCACAAGAGCAGCAGACTGCACTTTGTTTTTTCTTTCTGGTAAGTAAATCCTCATTGGGAAACCCTTTCTCTCACACAAAGTGTATTTATTTATTTTAATAGTTTTAGAGTATTTATTTAATTTTATTTATGTGTGTGCGTGTGTGTGTGTGTGTGTGTGTATATATATATATATATATATATATATGTGTGTATGTGTGTGTGTGTGTGTGTGTATATATATATATATATATATATATATATATATATATATATATGTATAATTACTAAACGTGCTTCATATGTTTACTTTTTACAGCAGTTCTGGTCCTTTAAGAAACTTGGTATTCTGTGCTACTGTTTGTTTCTGCCTACGACCACTATATTTAGCCTCGCATATGTTAGGGGTTTATTTGTTATAAAATGTACTGCTTATGCAAACCTTTATATTGTGTTTGGTGCGAGGCAGTGTTTTTACTTGAGTAGTGACTGTTTCAGTAAATGTAATAGTTTTGTTAACACTTTGACAACTTATCTTGCCATTTTTTTTTTCTGTCAGACTAGCTCTAAGTTCATTTAAAATATTGACAGGATTTTACGTTATGGCATGTGCATTGTTTGAATATGTACTGCTTGTGCTCACACTGTGAGAACTTACCTGCCATTTTTCTGTGTCTGTCTAAATTTTCTTATAAGGGACTCAGGCATGAGAGATGCATTGCTTGTGTGCGTGCTGTATTAATGTTGTCAGACTACTTGCACTTCTGATGGGTTTGGACATAGGTTCATAGGTTTATACTAGGCTATCTGCCCTAAGGCATTTATAAGCCTAGCCCAAATTTTTGTGGCTTACGCCACCCCTTATATGAAAAAATACTGTGCCCATTAGTTTGTTGTGCCTCTGTCCAGCAGTGACACAGAGATGATTCCCGGGGTAAACCTACGATCTCCCATCCACAGGTCTAGATTTCTCTTGAACAGAGTCAGCGAGGTGCTCTGCCTCACATGGACCGGGATTTTATTCCACAGCATAGGGAGTCTCTGAGTGATAAATCTATCCCTCCAGCACGTCCTATTTATATCCGTGCTAAGGTTTAAGTCGCTTGCTCTAGTGGTTTTGGTGGATTTGGATTTTTGAGGTGGAGCATGTCCATTAATTCCGGGTTGGACATGGCCTTGTATGTCAGGCACATGTCACCTCTGAGCAGACGGTATGCGACTGAATAGAGCTGGAGTTTCTTCAATCTGGCAGCATATGACAGATTTTGGAGTCCCTTTATCCTTTTGGTGAGGAACTTTTGGGGTCTCTCCAATTGCTGCAGATGTCGGGTGAGATACATCCCGAATGGGGCATTGTACTCGATCATTGGTCTGATAAGTGAAGAGTACAGGGGAACATTGACCTCACTAGATCTGGATGTGAATCCCTTCATGATCAGGTGGGAAATGTAGAAGGTCTTTCTAACCACTTTAGCAACGTGAGTGTCAAAAGAAAGGCCACTGTCAACCTGGGTCCCCAGGTCCCTGATAACCTCTTCTGTGCTTAGTGGATTGCCACCTATATGGTAGCTTGGGGTTACCTTGTTTTTCCCGAAGGGTATGACTATACATTTTTGGCGTTTAACTTCAGGCCATGGCTCTGGCACCAGCTATCTGTTTCCGTGAGTCCCTTCTGAAGGATATCCGTGTCCGATGCACTTTCCACTATGGCGCCCAGTTTGCAGTCGCCTGCAAACTTTGTCAGCCAAAGTCCTCCCATGTTGGCCTGTACTTCTGAGAAGTAGATGCCAAACAATAGGGGGCCAAGGACCGAGCCCTGTGGGACACCACTTGTGACCGGCTTGGAGTCTGACATAGCGCCAGCAACTCTAACCCTGTGGGTTCTGTCCTTAAGCCAGTTTGCAACCCATCTTGTGACATATGGGTTTACATTTAAGCTGGTAAGTTTTTCTACAATACCCGAGTGGGGTATTGTGTCGAAGCCTTTGCAAGGTCAAGGTAGGCTGTATGGACTGCCTTTCCCTCATCAATGGCCTTGGTGACTTGTTTCGAAGAAGTCGACCAAGTTCAAAAGGCATGATCTTCCCTTGACAAAGCCAAACTGGGTCGGGTCCAATGTCTGCAAGTCCCCTATATCTTTGTTTATGAGCTCCATTATGATCCTCTCCATAGCTTTGCAGACTAGACTTGTTAAGCTTATGGGGCGGTAATTACCAGGGTCCCTAGAGGCCGCCTTTGTGGAGTGGGACCACAGTTGCGCAACGCCACTCCTTGGGCACGTATCCTGTGGTAAGGCTGAGATTAAACAGCTGCCTTATGTGCGGGTTTAATTCCTCATTTAGCTCATGTAGCACACAGCCGGGGACACCATCCGTCCCATTGATGCTGTGTTTTTAGCTTTAGAGAGAGCAGCTTTCACCTGCGCATTTGAGATGTCCAGGAGGCTACACTCGGCTGGGATAGTTATCTCTCCTTTAGGGGAGAGGGGGGTGAAGTTTGCACTGAACCTGTCTGCCAGTATGTTGGCAATGTCTGTGGGTTCAGTGATTTTTGTATCATTTTGGACTAATTCTGAGCATATCTGGGAGTTTCCACCCAGGTTCCTAACATAGCTGAAAAAGGCCTTATGATTGTCCTTTGAATCCATGGCAATTTTTCTCTCAAAATTGGCCTTAGTTGATTTTATGAGTGCTCGTATTTTTTTACTAATAATGATCAGGGGTGACTTCCCTTTTATGGATTTTGTTCTATCATGTAATAGCTTTCTCCTCTTATTGTAAAGTTTGTTAATGGCTGGGGTCCACCAGACTGGACGCTTGCCCTTTGTGGAAAGAGTCTTGGTTTTATTTGGGATTGCCTGATCCATGCAGTCCTGGAGGTGTTCATAGAAGGCATTTGTAAGGGCTTCTGCAGCTTGGGTTGTGGTTTCCACTGGCTCAGGGGCCTTGAAGGATACCACACCAGTCTTGGGTAGTGTGAAGTTTGCTTTAGAGAAGTTCTTCACTATGGTCTTTCTTGTTTGGTGTGGGGGCGGATGTGGATTTCCAGTGAGATTAGTTTATGATCAGATCTCACCAATGAGGGATATACTTCGGTGTGGAGCATTTTGTCCCCATGTTTGTGACAATGAGATCTAGTATATTTTCTCCTCTCGTGGGAACAGTGACTAGCTGTTCCATGGCATTTGAATTTATGAACTCCAGGAACCGTTGGGCTAGAAAGTTAGGGCTTGAGTAATGTTCCCAGTCTATATTCGGTAGTTGAAGTCACCCAATATGATGGTGTTTGGAGATACATTTATACCCTCCAGTGTCTTCAGGAAGGCTGTGTGGGGTTCCTGAGTTTGAGAGGGTGGCCTGTAGCATGCTACAATTTGTAGAGCAGTTTTGCCTATGGTTAGTTGCACCTGGATGGTTTCCGAGCTTCGCGTTGCCACCAACCTGGAGGTGTGGGTATCCTTTATGAATATGGATACACCCTCCTTTTGTGGTGTGGTCCGGGTTTTGGGGCGGAACGCATGATATGAGGTAAAACCTAATAGTGCTGGGGTGCTCTCAGGAGCCTTGAACCAGGTTTCAGTTACAGCACAGACATCGATGTTCTCCATATTGAGAAGGGCCTCGAGTGCGTGCATTTTGAGATTTAGACTTCTGGCATTGAGCAGCATTACCCTCAGTTTCTTCCCATTTTTGTTTTCTAGGGTGGTAGGTTTAGAATTTGAGCCTTGCCTAAAAAGGCACTATGGGGT
This sequence comes from Protopterus annectens, assembly GCF_019279795.1. Taxonomy (NCBI): domain Eukaryota; kingdom Metazoa; phylum Chordata; order Ceratodontiformes; family Protopteridae; genus Protopterus; species Protopterus annectens. The sequence continues at coordinate 525,902,071 of NC_056733.1, forward strand.
GGCAAGAGCCTTAGCCAATATCTGGAATCCCAGGGGTGACAGGTGCAAGCCGTCCCTTGTGAAGCAGCGTGGCTTGTCAAGCATGTCATCCCAGGCAGACAGACACTGGATCCCCTTTGAATGACACCAGACATTAAGCCAATTGTTAAAGCTGATCATCTTGTCTCTATATTGTGGCATCATTCTTGGTGAAGGAAGGATACTGCTCAGGGTCAGGGTCATACCTGCCTGGGCCACACAATCAGAGAGCTCCTCTATGTCTCTTTTCATGTAGTCCAGGGAGGTACGTCTCAGGTCGTTCACACCAGCGTGGACAATGACTGTGTCATATTTGTACTTGCCGTGGAGTGACCTGAGTGCTTGTGTTATGTGGCGGATTCTAGCACCCGATAGGCAGCTTACTGTGACCCTCTCCTTGTTCAGCCTGGTGAGTGGGACGTTAGTGTGTCTGACTATGGAGTCACCTATGACAAGTATGTTTGATGTTGTATTTGGCCTTAAGGGCTGTGACTGCTTTGCACACTGCTTTTGTGGTTTATGTGTTGCTTGTGGGGTGTCTTGAGGTAGCAGTTGTTTGGGTGTCTGCTTTGGAGGCCTCTGCTGTTTAGGTAAATTTTTACTCAGAGCCTCCGAGTATGTCTTTGTGTGTTTATGTGTTTGATTCAGTGGAGTGGTAGCATTATGTGAGGCTGGTTTTGTGGTGTGTGTAGTTGCCTTCTCCTCTACATGGTTTTATGTACTACTGTGACAACTTGCTATTTCTTCTGTCAGCATACTTGACATTTATATTGGCATGTGACAGGATTTTAAATGTCTTGCTTGTGCATTTACAAGGTATGTGTGTTGAGTGTCCAGGAGGTGACAACTTATGTGCTGCTTCTGTCAGCCTAATATTTACTTTTATGATTTGCTGAGGGGATTTTAACGTACTGCTTGTGCATCATGAGTTGTATGTGTTGAATGTGCTTGTGGTGACAACTTACTGGCCATTTTTTTTTCTGTCATTCTAAATTTACTTAGAAGGGACTCTGACAGGATTTTGTGTACTGTTTGTTTATTTACTAGGGACTCTAACAGGATGTTATGTACTGTTTGTTTATTTACTAGATAGGGGCTGTGAGAGTTCGTGGGCTGACAGCTTACCTGGAGTTTATTTCTGTTAGGCTAGTTAAACTTAAAAGTTAAACACATGAAAGCACCAAAACGTGGATAAATAGTCTCTGTAAAAGTGAGTCCAAAATCCAGGCAAACGCAAAGGACTGAAACACAGCTAAAAACCATAAAAAGTTTTAATAAGGGAAGGGCTTTCACGCCTTATAAGGCGCTTCTTCATACCACGAATAAAACATCACATATAAGATACCTTTATATACAAAGTAACAAAGCATCAAATTAGTTTCACTTAAACAGATCTCGTGACTTAAGGAGAGGTTTTAAAGGGACATATCCATTCAAACCAAACCCTTTATCCGCTTATAACAATACAATCCATTTAAGCTCAGATTTTTCAGTTTTATTTCTAAAATTACCCAACCTTAAATCCTTGTTCAGTAATTTAAACACTGTAAAAGAAAATGAATGTGTTGATCCACATTCACTTACATATTTAGCTAATGCATTCTTACAATCAGCTCTTAGTATTTCATAGATATGCTCATGGATACCTTCTTTAAGAGAGCGATTAGTCTTGCCAACATAAAAACAAGAATAAGCTAAGCATTTTGCTAAATAAATCAAATCTCTACTATCGCAATATGCATAAAATGAAAAAATAAACTAGGGTGAATAAAGCAGGCGTCACTGTTAATATAAATGCAGATATTGCAAGATCTACATGGGAACGTCCCAATCCACTGAGAGCGGCCCCTAGTTTGGAAGTTCATTATTGACATTTTTATAACATAACAATAATTTCAGGGATTTTTTGTTCTTAAAGGAAAACATAGGCTGCTCACCCACAACTTGTTTAATCCTGTCATCAGTCATTAAAATCAGCCAGTACTTCTTCACTATACCACAAATAGCATCAATGTCACTAGACTAAAATAAAGGTGCACTGATATTCTCAGATCTCTCTCTTTGAACTAAGGCTTCCAACTCAACATTTGGTACAACTGAAAAGTAAGCTCTAGCTCTTCCCTCCCTCAAAAATCTTATCATTCAAAGTGGTGCTCCTCCTTTTCCAAATTGTCCAAGGATTTTCATTCTCCTCATCCAGTTTTGACAAAACAAAATTCAGGTAAACAGAAGTTTAAGAAGAAATGGCAAGGGGGTTCCAAAAAGAAGTCTCAAACCTCCCAAAACAAAAGATAATCCAACAAGTCTGAATCAGTATTCTACAGACCTTCTGCCCCCCCCCCCCCCAAGTCTCCATATTTCGCTTTGGTAACAAAATGTTTCAGACAAATGGGTTCTGAAAATCATTCATCTAGGTTACAGATGGTTGTGGGAGGAACATCCTCCTTTCCAAGGGGTCATTTCTCATGCTCCTGATCTGACTCTTTTGTTTTCACATGCTGTCCCAAGGAGTGATCAAACCAGTTCCTCCTTCCCAAGTGGGGAAGGGTTTTTATTGTGGGATGTTCCCAGTGCCAAAGAAAGAAATTGTTTGGAGACCCCTTTCTGGATCTTTCTTTTCTAAACCTCTTTGTGCTAATGCCCAAATTCCGAATGTCACTTCACAATCTGTTACCTGTTCTTCCTCTTTTGGTTACCTGATAAACATGTTTTAAGTCTTATATTACCATCACATCCCCTATTCATCCACACTTCAGACATTTATTAAGGTTTTCTGTGTCTGCATCACATTATCAGATCTGTGCCTTACCTTTGGACTATCCACTGCACCAAGAGTGTTCAGAAAGTTTCTGTCTCTAGATGTAGCTCATTGCAGGTTACAGGGTATCCATGTTTTTTCATATTTAGATGACTTGATTACCTTTGCAGAGTCTTTTCCAAGTGTCAGGAATTTCTCTGCTGGGTGAGAGATCTTTTACACAAGTGCAAGAGACATAAATATCAAGGAGATGGTTGCTCTGATCAAGGCACTCAACTCTCTAAACCATCTGTGCTCCTGGGACCTCTTCAAGTGGTTACAGACAATACCACAATCATGTGATACATCAACAAGCAAGGGGGAAACAGGCCGTACTGCCTTTGCAAACTAGCCATGTTAGCTTGGGATAAAGTGTCACAACACAGTCTCACTCTACAGGCATTGTAAAATTTGTTAAAGCAAAATGTGTGGCAGACAAGCTGAGCAGGACCAGGGCAGACCCTCACAAGTGTAAACTAGATAAAGGGATCTTCCAAGACTTGATACATCTGTGGGGAGTTTAACACCTCTTTTCCCTCCTGTCTAAATCAGTTGGCAAAATTCTGTTCCAGGACTCCATGCAAAAAGGCTTGGAAGACAGATGCCTTTTCTTTTCATTGGACAGGAATGTTCCTGTATGCTTTTGCACCATTTCCACTAATATCCAGGGTACATTTGAAGACTCAGAAGGAACCCCCCCCCCAAGATCATTGTGGTGACTCCCTTCTGGCCCACGCAGCCATGGTTCTCCCTATTTTTGGAAATGACCAGAAGCAATTAACGCAAGCTTCCTTACAGAAAGGATCTACTCAACCAAGAACAGGGGTGTTTGATATACCGAAACATCAGTCATCTTCAGTTGATTGCCTGGATGATAGGGTCTTAATTCCTTTTTAGGCACAAGTTGCCTGGATGATAGGGTCTTAATTCCTTTTTAGGCACAAGTTGCCTGGATGATACGGTCTTAATTCCTTTTTAGGCACAAGTTGCCTGGATGATAGGGTCTTAATTCCTTTTTAGGCACAAGTTGCCTGGATGATAGGGTCTTAATTCCTTTTTAGGCACAAGTTAATTCAGGATGTGCAGCAGGTACTAATGGAGGCAAGAAAGCCAGCTACTGGAAAATCATATATTAGCAAATGAAAAAGTTTTTCTAGTTGGTGTGAACAAAATAACCAGCACCCATTCAAGACTAGTTGTTTGCTGTTTCACAGTATTTGTATGAGTTACTATTCTATTACCTTTCTTATTCCTCAATCAGTGGTCATTTATCACCCATTTCACCACTCCTGCCCATGGATCCTTCTCTTTGAATACAGTCTTATATCAAAATGTTCTTGAAAGGGGTGTTGCATAAGAGGCCTCCAAGAAAACTGGTAGCCCATCTTTGGGATCTTAATTTTGTGTTAGAGAAGCTAACACTTGAACCATTTGAATGAGCTAATCTGGCTTACTTTAGGTTCTTAACATGGTATATGAGTTGCAAGCTCTAATCGTGAGTCAGCCCGGTTTCATTTTCCATAGGGACAGGATCTCAATGAGAAACTAATCCTTCTTTTATGCCAAAAGTAGTATCCAAGTTTACTTTAAGGCAAACCATACAGACAACTTGGGTACTTTCTTGACAGAACTAAATCTTTCAGATCTTTGGATCAGTTGCTCATTTCTTGTGAAGGTAAGAAGAAGGATCAACCTGTGTCAAAACAGATTTCCAAATGTTTTTCTGTAAGTATTACCGTTTGTTATACTTAACTATAACAAAACTATTCTAGGCAACGTCATTGCATACTCTGACGGGGCCTTGGCTTCATCTATGGCTTTTCAGAAAGGGTTGGATTATAGAAGTTTTCTAGAAACTGCTACTTGGTCCTTTGTACTTACCTTTACAAAACACTGTAAGCTTGATTCCTTCTCTAGGTCTAGGTCAAGCTTTGCTAGGACCATTCTCCAGCAGCTCCTGGACTCGTCTTCCATCTCCTAAATGTAGTTAGCTAAGGTAATTTACCCATAATATCTGATTTACCCATATAGCTGAGGCTGCTTGTAGCAGTGATCAATATGATGAACATAGTACAGTTGTATAAGTTGAACTTAATATAACAATAGATGTTGGAATGATCACTGCTGCAGGAGCTGCTTCTTCCTCTCCATCCACATTGTTTTTTGGTGTGTTTCTTTGGCAGGGTGTGGCCATTTATTTTTTGTTGTTCCTAGCATTGTCCTTTCAGGGTTCAACCTCCCTCTCTCAGATGGCAGGAAAGCTCTGCAGGACTTTGTGCCCAAACTTGTTTTGAATCAGCTCATCTTGAGATGCTTGACAGTATGGAAATATGGAAGGTGCCCTGAAGCTTTGGAAGCTGGCTGGCTGTTATATCCTTGGTAGAATATAACCCATATAGCTGAGGCTATTGCAGAAGTGATCATTCGAACGTCTGCTGTTATGGTAAGTTCGACTTACACAACTTTAGTTTATTCATTTTACAACTTTTCTCCTCCAGTGCCAGCTGTGGAGGAGGTATATATTACACTGCCTGTTGAAAATCCAATGCACAATCTTTTTTTAAATACTATTGAATTATCCCTTGAGACACAGACAAACCTATATTTATATAAAAGTCAAACTACATTAACAAATTCACAGTTACAAACATTATACATCATCTATATTGTTATATATATCATATAATCTGAGCAATATTACATAATTATTTAATTCCTGCCTTCTCTTAAACTTCATTCAGCCTTCAAAACCTTTTTCTGCAGATGGTGTATCCCAGCTCAAAAAAACTTTCCTTAGTTACATTTTTGCTCACCCAGATAACTCATTACAATCCCAATATGTATGTTCTCAGTTACCTCCTTCCCCATCACATCTCCAACATTTGCCCTCTCCCTTGTGGAAAGAGTCTTTGAAGTCTGCTTGGGGTATAAAAGTATCTATGCCAATACCGCCAGACAGAAATCCTAAATCTTCTAGATTTTACTGCATATTTGAGAGCCATATATATGTTATCCCATTGTTTTGTTGTGAATTACTTATCTAACCTCTCTTCCCAATCTTTTCTGACCTCTTGTGATTGATTTCCATTAATTATCCCTTTTCTAACAGCAGCTTCTCTTCTAGATTCAATTAAAAAAGTCAACCAGTGCACGTCTTTCATATAGGATTCCCTTATCCCTTTTTCTTTGTTTCTACTTTGATATCAATCCCTGATATGAAAGGCAATCACTAGACTGCAAACAAAATGTCTTCTTGGCCTCTTCCCATTCTGTTACCTTTTACCTCTGTAATTATTTGTTCCAGTACCTTGGTACCTTTGCAAACTTCTTCCAGTAAATTACAACTCCCTCATGTCTATTCTCTCTACTCTTAATTGCAGTCATTGCTATCAGCAGAATCTCCTTTCTCCATTACTATATTGGCTTAGTTCATAGTATACTTTCTTCTACTTTATGAATGTAATATTGCTTCACTCTTTTTTAATTTAGGATCTTAGGAATTTACTAGGCTATTGGCCCTGAGGCCCTTATAAGTATAGCCAAGATGTTAGCCCATTTTTAGAGAAGTCATTACCCAAAGCCCCTGTCCAGCAGGGACACAGCTGGAATCCCTGGGGTGTATTTTCTGTTTCCCATCCAGTTATCCAGGTTCCGCTTAAAAAGAGATAAAGAGGTACTCTGTTTGATGTGGAGAGGGAGTCTATTCCACAAATGGGGAAGTCTCTGGGACACAAATCTGTCCCACCAACAAGTCCTGTTGATGTCATAGACCAGGTTGAGGTCGCACGTGTGGGTTGCTCAAGTGGAGCTTGACTTGCGGATATGCAGCAGTCCCATCAAGTTGGGGTCTGAGATTGCTTTGTATGCCAGACAGAAGTCACCTCTGAGGAGTCTGTATGAAACTGAGTAGAGGGACAGGGATTTTATCCTTTCTGTGTAGGATAGATGTTTGAGGCCCTGGATTCTCCTGGTGAGGAACTTCTGTGGTCTCTCCAGCTGCTGCATGTGCTTTGCGAGGTACATGCCAAAGAGGGCATTGTACTCAATAATTGGCCGTATAAGGGAAGAATACATGGATGTTATGATCTCCTTGTCCCTGGATGAGATACCCTTACTTATGAGGTGGGCCATGTAGAAAGCTTTCCTTACAACGGAAGCAACATGGTAGTCAAAATTCAGGTTGCTGTCAACATGGGTGTCCAATTCTCTCATGACTGATTGTGTATGTAGGACATTGTTATTAATGTGATAATATGTGGGGATATCACTCTCCCCAAAGGGGATGATGATGCATTTTTTGCCATTCAGCTTGAGGCCGTGTTTCTGGCACCAGTCATTTGTTTGAGTGAATACCTCTTGGAGTACGTCCACATCACTTGGGAAATTGATGATGACTGCGCCCAGCTTGCAATCATCTGCAAACTTGGTCAGCCATAGCCCACTGGTTTTGGCCTGCACCTCAGAGAAGTATATCCCGAATAACAGAGGCCCCAAGCCTGATCCCTGGGGTACACCTCCCATTACGGGTCTACTGCTTGAGGTGGCTTCCTCTATTTTGATTAGGTGGGTTCTGTCAGTGAGCCAGTTTGCTACCCATCTGGTAACATATGGATTGATACCTAGATGAGAGAGTTTATCTATTATGCCCATGTGGGGAATAGTGTCGAAGGCTTTGGCCAGGTCAAGGTAGGTGTTATGCACTATCTTCCCCTCGTCTGTGGCATTGGTGACTGTCTCAAAGAAGTCAAACAGATTTAACAGACAAGACCTCTCCTTGACAAAGCCAAACTGTGTGGGATCAAGTGTTTGGAGGTTGCCAATGTCCCTGTTAATGAGGTCCATGATAATTTGTTCCATGGTCTTGCAGATCAGGCTAGTTAGACTGGTGGGTCTGTAATTTCCCAGATCGGTGGATGCTCCACCTTTGTGTAAAGGGATGACAGTGGCTGTCCTCCACTCGGCTGGGACAAAGCTGGTACTCAGGCTTTGGTTAAATAGGGTGCCTAATGGTGCTGCAAGTTCATGTAGGATTTAGCCTGGGATGTTATCGGGTCCCATGGAGGCTGTATTTTTTTGCCTTTGACAGGGCAGTTATGACCTGTTCCCTAGAGATAAGGGGAGGGTGCTAGGTACTGGGGATCTCCTGATTTACTGATGGGGGGGGGGTTGACAGAGGGATGAAGTTTTCACTGAATCTGTCACCCAGTAGGTTGGCTTTATATACAGCATTTGTGTATGTGGTGCCCTTGACCACCAGGTCTGAACAGATCTGGGTGCTTTCTTTGAGACTGCGGACGTATGTGAAGCAGGTCATATGATTGTCTCTAGTAGATGTGGCCAATTTGGATTCCAAGTTGGCTTTAGATGAGTTTCTAATACCATGATGGAAATGGACCCCATTACTAAGTCAAATTATGATTAAAGTTCATGACATTAATATTATTTCAGTCTTTGATGTCAGCCAGAAGTGCTCTTTCAGCACCCACAGTGTGCCCTGTAATGACTTCTTCTGCAATTCGTATGGAGTTGCATGTATTGGTAACATATCTAAATATGATTGTAGATTCTTTTATAGACCCGATGTTCATCGTGTTTCACTGTTGCAGTCATAACTGTAGGGTGCTCCTGCCGGCAGGCAGCCCGAGGTCGGCCAGAATCCCAAAGTCTGGGTCCGGCGTCGGCTGTACAGGCTAGTACCCTGACGTCAGTACGCTCTGGTATATAGCCCTCAGCCGACGCCATCTTCTCCAGTCTTTCTTGCCGTGCGGTGGAAAGCAGCTCGCAAGTCGTTGGTTGGCGATTTTCAAACAGCGTATTTGGTTGTTGTCGGTCCGAAGTTTTTACTTCTCTTCTTAAAGCTAAGTACCCGTTAGAATCTTTTCTTGTTCCTCCGATGTCAGAAAAAGTTAATAATTGTATTACGTGTGGGAAACAAATACCTCATAAAGATTTCCACTCTTACTGCCTACCTTGCTTAGGCCCTGACCACGACGTTTCTTGTTGTCGGTTCTGTGCCAGGTTCAATTCTCGTACTATCAAGCGCAGGTACGACTGGGCTCTAAATTACTTTGGCAGACGCTTCAATTATAGAATGTCGTCGGACACTACCGGAATTCAAAAGAAGCGCAAAGACAAGGACAGGCCTCCGAGGTCCAAACAGGACTCGTTGCAGCTGGAGCCAGCGTCCAGTTCGGCTGTCGTCAGTGAGGCGCTTTTGCAGCCCCTGTCGTCCGCCACTTCTGAACCGATGGCCGATACGGACTCCCATGGGGAGCCATCAAGGCCTACTATTTTATCTGCTGCAGGACCTTCGGACGTCGCTCCCTCAGATGGGTCCGGAACCGCTGTGCAGGTACCGGCTTCTGAGGGGGTATTCAGGCCTACTCACATCACTATATCAAAGGCAAAGACAAAGACTCCTGCTAAGTCTAAAGCTCCTGCTCAGGCTACTTCTGAATCTACTCCCAGGACACAGAAGCAATTGTTAAGAATGGCTGAAGATTTGCTTACAATGATTAGGGGTTCTCACCCCCGGTCTGAGAAAAGGCCTCGACAGGATGTTCCTATGGATTCCTCTGACCAGGCTTCTATATCTTCTGTCTCTTCCTCTGATCAGGAATATTCTTTTCCTCCTTATGAGGATTCGGATGCTGAGGACTCCTTGCCCTCTGCCTCTCCGCCTGAAGATTTTTCTTTTGGGGAAACCTTACATGAGATGAGGGAACATTTTCATTGGGAAGGTCAGGATTATTCTGCTTCCAAGAAGAGGCTTAGAGAATTCCTTCTTCTTCCTCAACATAGGCCTTTGGCTATCCCTCCTGATGTTCTTCATCTCACATTGCTGCAGTCATAACCTGTGGGTAGTCCGCTGTCCTCGGTCGGCCCGAATACCAAAGTGTTAGGCTGGCGTCGGTCATGGTCGCTCAGATCTGACGTCAGTACGCCGTGGTACTAAAGCGCATGACCGACGTCATATCCTCAGTCTTTTTTGCCGCATGGTCCGAAGCAGAAGCAGCGTTTGCAAGTGCCGTTTGGCGTTCCGAAATTTTTGAATTCTGAGTTTCAGACCGATAACCAAGTTGGGCTAAGTACCCCGTTGGGGAATATTTTTGTTTTTTCTTGCCTCAGTTAAATCCGGATGTCAGAAAAAGTGAATAATTGTATTTCTTGTGGGAAACAGATACCTCATAGGGATTACCACTCTCTGTATTCCTTGCTTGGGGCCTGAGCACGGCGTAGTGGTGTCGCTTTGTGCTAGATTTAATAAGCGCACCATTAAACGTAGGTTAGATTGTGCTAGGCTTGTCTTGAAGCGGTGTAATTACAATATGCCGTCGGATCCTCCGACGCCCGCTAAGAAGCGTAAGGATAAATCGTTAAAGTCCAAGCAGGATGAGTCGTCCGTTCCGGACGCCAGTTCTTTAGAAACTACGGTGGAATCTGTGGAACCAGCCGAGGTTTCAGCTGAGTCTCAAGGGGAGCCTTTAATTTTGCAAGATGTGGCCTCTCAGGAGTTGGGTCAGGCTGAGGGGGCCTCGCAAGTTGCTGTACTCCCTTCTTTACATAAGGTGGTTAGGCCTTCTCCCTCTGTCTCTAAGGTACCTTCCAAGGCCAGGCCTGGTTTGTCTGCCTCTGGCGTCAGCCCTAGTTCTGCAGGTTCTGTACCTAAAAAACACATGCTTAAAATGGCAGAAGATTTGATTACCTTGATCAGAGGTTCTATGCCCCCCTGAGATCAGAGGCCTAGGGTGGGGCCAGAGGTGGAAGGATTGTAACATTCTTCAGATTACTCAGAGTCTTGACTGAAGACATTCAGGATTTTCCTCTTTATTCTGATTCAGACGCAGAGGATTCTACTCCTTCTGCTTCCCCTCCAGAGGATTTTTCTTTTTCAGAAACCCTGCATTCTATGAGGGAGCATTTTAAATGGGAAGGTCAGGATTTCTCAGATTCCCGTAAGAGGCTTAGGGAATTCTTGTTTTTACCACAGCATAGGCCCTTGGCTATACCTCCTGTTTTGGATGTTGTTCAGGATGTTTTCTCTGAGGCTTCCCTTAATCCAGACTCTTTGCCTCCTGCCCCGGTTAAGCCAGACAGGTATTACAGAGTGCCAGAGGCGCATAAATATTTGTATAAGAGCCCAAGGGCTGACCCAGAAACTATTAGCCAGGGACCTAAGGGTGTCAGGGCTTCTGTTGTAAAAAACCCAGTTCCTATAGATAAGGATTCTAGAGCCTTGGACAGGTGGGGTAAAAAAGTGTATACCTCTTCCACTCTTGCAATGAGGGCTTTGAATTGCCAGTTTCATATGCTGAAGTACCAGAATTTTCTCCTTACTCAGTTAAAATCTAAGGTAGATGCCTTAGCAGAGGGCATAGAGTGTAAGGAATTACAGGATTTGGTTCATGCCTCTGATCAGGTGGGTAGGCATTCTTTGCAGTGTGGTTTTGATGCTTTACAGGCTTCTTCCAGGGTGGCTGCCACTGGGTCTGTTATTCGTAGGCACGCCTGGCTTAAGGACCAGAACTTGTCAGAGCATGTTAAAGCTCGAATTTTGGATGCTCCCCTTCAGTCTGAAGTTTTGTTTGGTTCTCCTGTGGAGTCAGTCCTGAAGAAAATGGAAGACAAAGCTAAGTCTATGCAGACCGTTAAGGATTTTTTACAGGTGCAGCCCCCTAAGTTTAGCAGAAATTGGCCTACTAAGGGATGGGCTTACCCTTCTTCTGATTTACAGTCTAGGGGCAGATTTAGACGTGGTAGGGGCAGAGCGCAGACACAGGGTTATTTCAGGCCTAGGACGTGGAGTTCCCCTGCACAGTCTACAAGTGAGGGCAGGGGTCAGTCCTTTCGTAAGCAGACCCAATGACCTGCATCTTCAGCTGCCCGATCCTTCCTGTCTGGCAGCTTCTCTGGGAGGAAAGTTGGCACTTTTCAGACAAAATTGGATTTTAGTCACCCAGGACAAATGGGTGTTGGACATTATAAACCGAGGCTACAGGTTTTATTTCCACACATTGCCTTTTTTCAAAGGCATGCCAGACATTCCTCCTCAGCAAAAGGTGGAGGCTCACAAGCAGATTTCTTTACTTCTACACATGGGGGCTATCCAGCAGGTCCCTCCGTCAGAAGTGGGCCTAGGATTTTATTCTCGTCTGTTTCTTGTACCAAAGAAAGGAAACACTTGGAGGCCAATTCTGGATTTGTCTATTCTCAACACATACCTGGACATTCCAAAATTCAAAATGTTGACTTTGCAACAACTTCTGCCTCTGCTAGGCAAAGATCACTGGATGGTAACTCTGGATCTCAAAGAGGCGTATCTTCATATTCCTATCAGGCCCAGTTGCAGGAGATTCCTGCGTTTTCGGGCTGGGACTTTACATTATCAGTTCTCTGCATTGCCCTTTGGCTTATCTACTGCGCCCAGGGTGTTCACAAAGGTGCTGGCTCCGGTGATAGCCTTCTTAAGGTTAAGAGGAATACAAATTTATCCTTATTTGGACGATTGCCTGATTCTGGCTCAAGACAAAGACAAGTTACTTCCACACCTTTTGTCCCAGGCAGGCGATCACTTCCTCAATGTCAGGATACAGTCCCTGCATCTGACGGCCTGGCATATTCTGTTCTAGACCCTGGGGGGGTCGCAGCTTCCTCAACAAGTTTTGAATGTTATTTTGGAGGCCAGACGACCTAGTACAAGGAAAGTTTATGCTGATAAATGGAGGAGATTTTTTCTTTGGAGCAAAGAGCTTTGATGTTTCAGTACCTAATTTGAGTGTTTCACTTCAGTATCTTACTGAATTACTAGACAAAGGTTTGTCTTTCTCCTCTGTAAAAGTTCATGCTGCAGCCATTTCTGCTCACTATGACTGTGACCCACCATTATTCTCTCATCCTTTGTTTAAGCAATTTCTTAGAGGGGCAAAGAACATAAGACCCCCGTGAGCTCCTACTCCTTCCTGGGATCTCAATTTTGTGTTGGAAAAACTCACTTTACCTCCTTTTGAACCTGCAGCTACATCTGAGTTGAAGTTTTTGTCTCGGAAGACTGCTTTTTTGTTGGCCATTACGTCTGCTAGAAGGGTATCTGAATTCCAGGCTCTAATGGCAGTTGAACCCTTCCTGATTTTTCATAAGGATAGGGTATCCTTGCGTACTAACCCTACTTTTATGCCTAAGGTTGTTTCAAATGTGGCCTTGAACCAGTCTATTCATTTGCCTACTTTTTATGCTGATCCCCAAAATAAAGGGGAGAAAATTTTGCACTCTTTGGATATTCACAGGCAGTTGCGTTATTATTTGAGCAGAACTAAAGGGTTCAGACAGTCTCAACAGTTGTTTGTTTCTTTTGCTTTGGGTTCTCAGGGGAAACCTGTTTCTAAGCAAACTATTTCTAAGTGGATTGGCCATTGTATTGCTTTTTGTTATTCTCATCACGGTAAGGAGGTTCCGGCTGGAATCAGACCTCATTCCACTAGGGCTACTGCCACTTCTACTGCCTTTTTGAGGGGTGTAGCTACTAAAGATATTCTGGAGGCAGCTACTTGGAGTTCAGTGCACACTTTTTCTAAACATTATCATCTCCCTCTTTACTCTAAGTCTAGGGCTGGGTTTGCCACTGCAGTTTTACAGGGCATGTTAGCAACTCCCAATGCTTTGTGATTTTACCAACCTCCCTTTACCTTTGCTTTGGGATTCTACCCACAGGTTATGACTGCAGCAATGTGAGATGAAGAACATAGTACAGTTTTGTACCTACCATAAATGTAGATGTTCGAAGATCCACATTGCTGCAGTCCAATTTACCCTCCCTCCTTCCCCACTGTAGTTTGGGGTGGTTGTGTGGTTTGGGTTGTAAATACTGTTTGTACATGGGTGGTTGGATGTTTTTTCTGTTTTTTGGCTATGGCCCTTCTTTTTAGGGCCTTCTGACATCTGGGGCAAGAAAAGACTGAGGATATGACGTCGGTCATGCGCTTTAGTACCACGGCGTACTGACGTCAGATCTGAGCGACCATGACCGACGCCAGCCTAACACTTTGGTATTCGGGCCGACCGAGGACAGCGGACTACCCACAGGTTATGACTGCAGCAATGTGGATCTTCGAACATCTACATTTATGGTAGGTACAAAACTGTACTTTCTTGATATTGTGGATGATGCTCTTTCTGAGGCTAATTTGAATCCTGATTCCATGCCTCCTGCTCCTTCTAAGCCTGATAGATTTTATAGGGTTCGTGAGTCTCATTTGTTCTTATTTAAGAACCCTTCTGCGGATCCTGAAACTATTTCTCAGGGTTCTAAGGCTGCTAAAGTTGCTACTTCTAAGAATCCTATTCCCTCTGAGAAGGATTCTCGTGCCTTAGACAGGTGGGGTAAAAAGGTATATACTTCTGCTACCCTTTCTGTTAGGGCTTTAAATTGCCAGTTTCATATGTTTAAGTATCAGCAATTTCTTTTGTCTGTTTTAAAGCAAAAGCTTGCTTCCCTTCCTTCATGTGCAGAAGATAAGGAACTACAGGATGTATTGCATGCAACTGAACAACTGAACAAACATAGCTTGCATTGTGGTTTTGATGCTTTGGATGCTTCTTGCAGGGCCGCAGCCTCTGGTACTGTTATCAGGAGACATGCTTGGCTTCGTGAACAAAGTTTACCTGAACAGGTTAAGGCTAAATTATTGGATGCCCCTGTTCAGCATGATGTTCTTTTCGGATCTAAGGCTGAGGAGGTTATTAAAAAGATGGAAGAAAAGGCAAAATCTATGCAAACTGTGAAAGATTTCTTGCAAGTTCAGCCTCCTAGATTTTCCAGGAATTGGCCCTCCAAAAATTGGTCCTTTCCCATGTCTGACAGGCCTCAAAGGGGAAGATATAGACGCTCCAGAGGTCGTGGCCAAGCTCAGGCCTCCTACAGATCGAGGCAATGGACTGCTTCTTCACCTAGAAGGGGAGAAGACAGATCCCTATCTCAAAGAAAGCAAACTCAATGACTCTCTCGGTTGGGCTACAGGACCTCTTTACCTGGATGCCCCTCTCGGAGGAAAACTTTCTCTTTTTTACAGAAATTGGACTCATATTACCCAGGACAAATGGGTATTGGACGTGATTTTAAAAGGCTACAAATTCCACTTTCATACCCTGCCAAGGGCTTTCGGTTGGCCAGATCTGCCAAAACATCAATGGTCAGAGGCCTTAAATCAAGTGGATGCTCTTCTGGCCATGAGAGCCATAGAGCCTGTTCCACTCTCAGAGATGGGAAAAGGTTTTTATTCAAGACTGTTTCTGGTTCCAAGAAAACAAAGCTCATGGAGACCTATTCTGGACCTTTCTGTGTTAAACACCTTTTTGGAAATTCCAAAATTCAAGATGCTTACTCTGCAGCAGCTGATTCCAATGCTCTCTCAGGACGCCTGGATGGTGACATTGGACCTAAAGGAAGCTTATTTACACATTCCCATCAGGCAGGAATGCAGGAAATTCCTCAGATTCAAGGCAGGTTCGAGACACTTTCAATTCTCTGTACTGCCCTTTGGTTTATCTACTGCCCAGAGTCTTTACCAAGTGCCTGGCACCAGTAGTGGCTTATTGCAGACTTCAGGGGATTCAGATTTACCTCTATTTGGACGACTGCCTTATTCAGGCAGACAGCAAGGATCTTTTACTTCAACATCTGGATTTTGTTCAACGTCTTCTCCTCCTACTGGGATTCTCAGTGAACACAAAAAAGTCACATTTGATCCCTTCTCAACAAATGGTATTTTTGGGAGCCTTCTTAAATACAACCTTACAAAGGGCCTTCCTCACTCCAGAAAAACAAATACAGCTGGCTTCAATTTTCAAGACTTTGGCAACTCTAACTCAGCTCACTGCAAGGAAATTCCTGCAGGCACTGGGCTACATGGCTTCCTGCATTCTGTTGATTCCAAATGCAAGGCTTCATATGAGAAAGCTTCAATGGTATCTGAAAAGTGTATGGTCACAGCATTACCACGATCTGGACACTCTGATTCCTCTGATCCCCTGCCTCCAGAAGGAGTTCCTTTGGTGGTCCAGGGTGTGTGTTTTAAACGAAGGAAAGCCTTTCCGTCTTCCTCAACCTTCTCAAATCATAACCACGGACGCTTCGGATTATGCTTGGGGAGCACATTTTCTAGGCAATTGCCAGCAGGGAACCTGGACAAAGGACCATCTTCACTGGCACATCAATCTGAAGGAAATGTTGGCAGTTCAAAATGCTCTTCTAGCCTTCAAGAACCTTTTGCATCCAGGGCCTCTTTTAATTCGCACAGACAACACCACAGTCATGTGGTACATAAACAAGCAGGGAGGTTCTCATTCATACCCCCTTTGCAGACTAGCTATGGCTTTATGGGACACAGCTCTAAATCTGAATCTACATCTCCAGGCTCAATTCATCCCAGGAGAACAGAATCTCTTAGCAGACAGCCTGAGCAGAAACATTTTAGATCCTCACGAATGGATGCTAGACACCAACTTATTCAACAGGATTACTGCAGTTTGGGGATGTCCCCAGATAGATCTGTTTGCATCCCATCTCAATCATCAGCTGCCTCACTTTTGCACCAGGTCCTTCCACAAAACAGCTTGGAAAGTGGATGCCCTGTCCTTCAGCTGGAGAAACCTTTCGGGATATGCCTTCCCTCCTCTTCCTCTACTTCCTCGGGTATTACTAAAGATAAAACAGGACAAGCCCAAGTTCCTCATCTTGATTGCTCCGAATTGGCCTCGACAGTTTTGGTATCCAACTTTAAAGCACCTGTTCTTGGAGCCTCCTTGGATTCTCCCTCTGAGCCCTTCTCTTCTGTCCCAGCATCAGGGTCAGTTGCTACATTCCAATCTCAAGACCCTTTGCTTGGCAGCTTGGCTCTTCAAAGGAATTTGATTTCTTCTAGTCTTCCCAAACAAGTTTTGGATGTTCTTTTGGAAGCTAGATGGCCTAGCACTAGGAAATCCTATGCCTCTAAATGGAAGAGATTTTGTATTTGGATGCAGGACCGAGGCTTGGACCCACTGGTGCCTGATCTCTCTTCTGTTTTGCTTTACCTTTCGGATCTTTTGTCTAATGGATTTTCCTTTTCTTTCATTAAGATTCATGCTTCTGCTATTTCTGCTCAATTCAATACTGATCCTCCTGTTTTTTCTCATCCTTTGGTGAGACAATTCTTGAGAGGGGCTAAGAATTTAAGGCCTCCCAGGACCCCTCCTGTTTCTGCTTGGGATCTTAATTATGTTTTAGAAAAACTTACTTTGCCTCCTTTTGAGCCTGCTGCATCTTCAGATATTAAGTTTTTATCTTGGAAGACAGTTCTTTTGTTAGCTTTGACTTCTGCCAGAAGGATCTCAGAGTTGCAGGCTCTCATGGCTGTGGAACCATACCTTATTTTCCACCAGGACAGAGTATCCTTGAGGACCAATCCTACTTTCATGCCTAAGGTGATTTCGAAAGTGGCTTTAAATTAAACAATTCACCTTCCTACCTTCTTTTCTAATCCTCAAAATAAAGGGGAAAGGATTTTGCATTCATTGGACGTGCACAGACAGTTACGATTTTACTTGGACAAGACTAAAGAGTTCAGAAAATCTAACCAATTGTTTGTTTCTTTTGCCTCCAGTTCTCTTGGAAAGGCTATTTCCAAACAAACTATTTCCAAATGGATTTCTTATGGAATAAGATTTTGTTACACTCATCATGGGAAACAGTTTCCAGGCACTGTGAGAAGTCATTCTACTAGAGCAGCTGCTACTTCTACAGTTTTTCTCAGAGGAGTTCCTACCAAGGATATCTTGGAAGCTGCCACTTGGAGTTCTGTGCATACTTTTCCAAGCACTACAATCTCCCTTTGTATTCTAAGACCAGGGCAGGCTTTGCCTCTGCTGTTTTGCAGGGTCTTCTTGCTGCCCCTTCTTCTGTCTAAACCTCCTCCCTTTTTCACTGCTTTGGGATTCCACCCTACAGTTATGACTGCAACAGTGAAACACGATGAACATAGTACAGTTGTGTACACCTACCATAAATGTAGATGTTCGAGTGTCTTCACTGTTGCAGTCGGTGTTTCCCTCCCTCCTATCCCCTCTTTTTTCTCTTTTGTGGTGTATTTGTGTTTCCTTGTTGGATTCATTTTTGATTTATTGGGGACTTCTGACATCTAGAGCAAGAAAGGCTGGAGAAGATGGCGTCGGCTGAGGGCTATATACCAGAGCGTACTGACGTCAGGGTACTAGCCTGTACAGCCGACGCCGGACCCAGACTTTGGGATTCTGGCCGACCTCGGGCTGCCTGCCGGCAGGAGCACCCTACAGTTATGACTGCAACAGTGAAGACACTCGAACATCTACATTTATGGTAGGTGTACACAACTGTACTTTGCCCCTACTACTATTGGAACTGTCTGGGTATCTTTCTTCCACATCGCTCTCATTTCTGCCTGCAAATCCTGATATTTTATGACTTTGTGTCTCTCTATGCAAGTCACTGTAATCGCTGGGTGTTGCAATTTTAATGATCAGTGCTACTTTTGTCTTTTTTTTTTTCATGGACTACTATATCTGTTTTTCTTTCATCTATCTTTTGAACTGTTGGTAATGGGTGATCCCATGTGATGTAGACTTCATCATTTTCTGTGATGCATTGTGGCTCATGTTTTCAGTGTTTTTCAGCTACTTCAGTATTATAATGCTTGCACAAACCCCAGTGCAACAGTCTTGCCACGTTATTGTGCATTTCAGTATGCAGTCCTTCTGCCATTAGTATATCACAACCAGCAACAAAGAGTGTGATTGTTTCCAAATCTGTTTTACAGAACTTAACATTTGTCTGTTTCTTCCACACTTTCAATGGACTTTAAACCAAAGTGTACGTAGCCCGCTGTCTTGGGCCGCTTATTAACCTTTCATCTTTTGGCTTGAATTTGCTTTTCCTTAACCATTCCTGTGTTCGATCCTGATCAACATGAGATTCTTCCAGGAGTTTTCTGTACTTGCAACTATATTTATGCATTTTTCACATTTCTTGCGTTCTCATCTGATCCTTCACCTTATATTCTTTCTTTTGTTTTTTGTCACATTTAGTTGCTGCCTGATTTTTATCTACTTCTGGTTTGATTTCCATTCCCGCTTGACACAGATATGCTTCTGTTAGACAAAGTAGGGAAGTAATCTTAGATTTATTCTCCTCATGTTTCAAAACTTTCACTATATTTAGGTCTTGTGAGGTCAGCAGATATGTATACAGTCCCAAAGTTGCAGATCTGTACAGGTAATCATTTTCAAGCAGACCCGTACCCCTTCGGAGTGGGGAATATATAATCGTGGTATGCACTGATTTTTATAAATCATTTCATGAGCATGAATTGTCCTCATTGTTTTCCTGTCTAATCTGTCCAACACCATTTGGGGTCAGTCAGTCACTCCAAAACTGTTAAGTTGGGACAAGAAGAGCAAGTTAAGTCTTCTAAAATATCCCTTACTAAGTTTTATCCACATTTGTTCATATTTTATGGTTGATCCTTCATCAGTTCCCAAATATTTATACACTCCCTCTTGCTCAAGTTCTTTTATATCACATTCTTTTCCCAAACTGATGTTTTCTTGGTGCTGCAGCTTTCCTACTTTAAAGGTTGCTTTTACACATTTATCAAGACCAAATGACATTCTTATATCATCTGCAAAAGTTTGACTACTTGCAGTTTTTCTTTCAGTTCCACATCTGATGAGCTGTACAGTTTTAAATTATTGACAAAGAGAAGATGAGAAGTCTTTACACTTTGTTGCTTTTTTTTATCCAGGAATGTGGAATACTACCAAATGCTTTTTTTGTAGTCAATCCCATGCCATACTTAGATCCGTCCCCTCTTTACAGTTCTCCACTATGACTTTATTTAACAAAAATGATCCTTTGTTCCATATGACTTTCTTTTATTGCCCTTTTGTTCTATTGTCATAATTGAGTTTTTTTCAAAATGACTTTAAACTCTGTTGACATCAATTCCAGTGTATAGTTTATACCTCACCAGAAGGCAAGTTGTCTATAATTTTTGGGGTAGCTTGCAGGTTCACTGTTAAGTAGGAGCATTGTTTTTCCTATTGTTAGCCAGATTGGTGTCTGTTCGGGGTGCACATATAAATAGTTCTTGCGCATGGCTAAATCTTTGTGCAAAGATGTTAATACCTTTAAGCAGAAGTTAGATACTGCATCTGAGCGTGGGGTTTTCCAATTAGAGGCTTTTCTTAACTTTGTTTCAATCTGTCTGGCTGTTAACATCATCCCATTTCATATCCTGTATCTTTAAACTTCTTATTCATTCTTTTACTTCTATCCATTTAGCATATTTGTTATGTTCCACAGGATCAGCATAAATACTTCTCCAAAATGTATCTATTTCTTTTTTTTTTTGGTTGTCTTTCAGTTCCTTTTACTTTGTTTCCCAATTCTCTATCTTTTTTTTGAGTCATTAATAAATTGCTTATTTTGTTCTTTTCTTTTATGTTTATCTGTGTATCTTCTAAGTTTTTGTGCCTGTGCTGATATTTTTAGTTTATTTGCGATAGTGCGTGATAAATCCTGATCCATTTTAATACTGCGCATTGTCTTTACCACGTCTGTCTTTCTGAGTATTTTTGCTGATCTGTTTCCTCTTCTATACTCTTCTAACAATGACACTTCTTGTCTTAATTGCTTTATAGTTTTCCCTATTCAATAGTTCCATGACTGTATTCAATTTCTCCCCTTCCTTCCCCTTACTACCCTGTGTTCTTGTGGTAGAATTTTATCTGTTATTAATTTAGCTCCACAGTAATATATGATGTTTACGTCTGTTATTTTGCATGGATCTTTATGGACAGCCCTAATTACATTGTTCATTTGTTTTATCAAACTTCTTTTTGGGTTTTATTGACCATCTGTAGTCTATTTCTTTCACTGATCTTAATATGTCCATCTATCTTTATTAAATCAAGCAACACTTCTCTTAGCTCATTTTCTTCTAAATTGAGAGTTCACTTATTGTTTTCCATTTTCTGTGGTCATTCTATAGAAAGTTCTGTAGCATCTTCCTGTGGCACATTCTCTTCAATTTCATCCTTTGTCATCCGTTGCTCAGTCATATGGGAACTCACTAGCCTGCCACTCCTCATCATTGACTGTGTCAGAGTTGTCACATTTGCTTGTTCCTTCCCTTGCTGTCCAGCTTCAACTAAATGTTTATACCAGTTTCCTGTGGAAGGATCCAAAATATCTTCATATGGCAACTGACCAGTTTCTTCCCCCTACACTGGTTTCTCCTTAATTTGGATATCTATTGCTCTGTCCAGTTGTAGTGCTTTCTTACTAATCTTCTTTTCTACTTTTCCTCTTTGTCTTATTTTTTGTATTATAAAGTTTTCCAAGTCTGGATTCCTTTGTCTGTATTTCTCTTCTAATATCTTTGGTGCAGCCCTTTTTTGTATTGATTAGTTTTGCTTTCTCCTTTGCATAATATTGCACCATATTAAATCTCTTTTTCTTTCCCATGTCCCTATTTCTTCTTCAGATGTCTCCTGATCTTCCTGTTTCTCCTTACTTGAGACTCATTCCATCATGCTGTGATGTGATGTGTGTTAGAACTCTACACCAAATCCTTCACTTCGCAGGCATTCCATAACTTCAACTTCTATTTTTTTAACTTCTAAACTTCTACTTTAATAATCTTCTTTTCTATGGTCGGTCTCTATGATATTTTTTATTGTGAAATGTTCTATGTCTGGATGCCTTTGCCTGTATTTCTCTTCTAATATCTTTGGGGCTGACTTTTTTCTATTGATTAATTTGGCTTTCGACTTTGCATAAATATTGCACCATATCAATGTCCGTATTTCTTTTTTATACTTTTCAAAAAATCTCTAGGTTTTGTTGTTTATATTTTTGCATTTCCTCAGATGCTTCTTGTTTCAATCAAATCGAAGTTTCTTTGTCTATATACCATATACAGTTTTTCACAAATTTGTTGTATTAATGAACACAAATTTTATTTGAAGCTTCTGACAGTTTTTCTTGTGGAAGCATTTTTCTTTCTTCTATTTCTAATTGTTTTGTATATCTTGTGTCTGGAAATTCTGGGCTTTCTGCATAATAGTAACAATACATAATTTCTTTCTTATCCTTAATAGTCCACTCTATCTTTGGCCTATCAGTTTTTGTGATTTTTATGGACTACTACTACCTTCTACATTAGGGGGCCTTCCTCCCCCTGTTCATGGCCTGGGCCTGGCCCATTTGTAGGAATGTTTCCATATTTTGAGGATTCTGCACTATTTTTTCCATTCTTGGCACCAATGCACCTACCAGGATTTGGCACTTTTTTATCCTGGGTCTTGTGTACCCAGCTATCTTTTATGAATTTTTGACTTACGTCTGTCCATGATGTATGCTATATAAAATACATTCTATATGTCAGTGTTGTCTTGGTGAGATTTTGTGAAAAACAGGGTTCACTTCATGAAGGTACTCACCAAGACTTGATGAATTCAGTGTCAGCAATACTGTTCTCTTTTGCTTGCTGACTTTTCTCTCCATTCAGACCCCATCAACAATACTACTCTTCTTTGCTTGCTGACTTAACGTCTCTCCATTCTGTTATTGTTATCCTTAAGGATCTGCATCCAAAATCCCATCCTTTTCATATTATTTGAATTACCCTCCCCATCATCATCCCTTTCCACTTAGAATCGTAGCTTTCTACCTGTGTTATGTATAAGAGCCTTTGTAGCTCTAAAAATATCTCTTCAAATCAGGTAATCCTGAACCTCCGTGTTCTATTGGGAGGATCAGCTTATCCCACTTTACTATACCCCTCTTCCCCTCGTAAATAAAATCCTTCAATTCTTTATTAATTACTGTCCACAATTTCTCCTCTTGATACAAATATGCCTGACTTGTGTATAAAACTAAATGGACTAAAAACATTTTCACTGTTTATATCTTGGCATCCATATCCATAGGCAAAAGCTTCTAGTTTCTCAGTTTTTATATTGTGTTTTGTTTGGTCTCTTCCCACATAATGCCTAGCTGCCATAACAGAATCCCTTTTAATTTATACTCTTAAATTTTGTCATGTCCCCGTAAATATGGGTACTGCTGAACTAATTTATATGTGGGTACTTAGATTTATAGCTATAGCCTTTGTTTTATCTTTATTTGTCTTGGCAACAAAGGGGCTTTGAGGATCCCATTCACTCTGCAATAGCCTACTTTCTGTAGAAACTTGATCATCAGGGGCATTGGTGAGCAGGCATACATGAGATCTAGGGGTCAAGCATGTAGAAGAGAATCCCTCGGTGTCTGTTTCTTGGGGGGATTAGGGCAAAGAACCCACTGTATTTGGTGTTAAAGGAGGTCACAAACAGATCGCAGCATGGTTGGCTACAGAGGCTGAAAATCTGTGCCATCACTTAAGGATTGAGGGACCACTCATGAAGCATCAAAATACTCCTGTTCAGACCATCCACTAGAATGCTGGATCTCCCTGGGATGCTAGTTGCTATCAGAGAAAGCATTGTGAGGACATCGCTCATTGCCAAACTCTCATGGCCTCTCAATATAGGGGGTAGGACTAAGTTCCTCCTTGTTTGTTTATGTACTAAACCACCACAGTGTTGTTAGTCTGAATAGCTATCACATTTCTGGAGAGACTGTACTGAAATGCTTGCAAAGCTAGAGGTACTGTGAAGATGGGCCTGTGATGGGGACCAGGTACTTTGGACCATCTTCCCTTTGAAATGCCTCACCCGCACCTCAGGAGAGAAGTGTCCATGGTGACTGTGGCCTCTGATGGGGAAGAACAAATAGCTGGCCTGCTGAAACATGATTTAAATTTACCATTAAGAGATGTGACGACAACAGATGCTGGTGAGATGACTCGGAAGGGACATTGAATGGGTGAAAATTGATCACTGAACTGATAATGCCAATGCAAAACTGATAATGTCCACTGCAGAGCTTTCAGGAAGCACCTGTCCAGAGGGACAAGACAGATTGCAGTGCCCGTTATGTAAAAAAAGATGTAATGTTCGGTAAGCTGGGACCTCTAAAAAAAGTAAGATTTGGCTGGCATGAAGCTTATTCTTTAGATATAGCACTTCTAACAGAGCTGGGTCAGACATGGCTTTGTAAGTCAAGCAGAGATCGCCTCTAAGTAGGCGATATGAGACAGAGAATAGTTGGAGTTTTTTGAGTCTGTCCATGTAGGACAAGTGTTTTAAGGCCTAGGATCCTCTTTGTGATGTACATTTGCAGCCTCTCCATTTGTTGCAGTTGTCTAGTGAGGTACATGCCAAATGGGGCATTGTACTCGATGATTGGCCTAATGAGGGAAGAGTAGAGGGATGCAATGACCTCTTTCTTCCTGGATGCAAAACCCGTGGTAATGAGATGTGCCACATAGAAGGACTTTCTGACCACAGTGGCAACATGGTGGTCAAAAGAGAGGTTGCTGTCAACCTGTGTTCCCAGATCTCTTATAACGCCTTCTGTGTTCAGTGGACTACCATTAATGTGGTAATTCACGGGAACCAGGTTTTTCCCAAAGGGGATGACGACACATTTTTTGGCATTGAGCTTAAGGCCATGGTTCTGACACCAGTCGTTTGTCTCAGTGAGGCCTTTCTGTAAGATGTCAACATCACTTGATTAGTTAATAATGGCTGCCAACTTGCAATCGTCTGCAAACTTTGTCAGCCAGAGTCCCTTCATGTCGGCCTGGACTACAGAGAAGTAGATACCAAACAGGAGAGGACCCAGGACCGAACCCTGTGGGACTCCACTCGTGACTGGTCAGTGGTCTGACTTGGAGTCAGCTACTTTCACACTGTGGTTTCTGTCTGTGAGCCAGTTTGCAACCCACCTAGTGATATAGGGGTTGATGCCTAGCTTAGTGAGTTTTTCTATGCTTCTTGAGTGGGGAATGGTATCAAAGACCTTACCAGATCAAGGTAGGCTGTATGAATCACCTTGCCTGCATCCACAGCTCTGGTGACCGACTCAAAGAAATCGACCAGGATGAGCAGGCATGATCTACCCTTCACAAAACCAAACTGTGTGGGATCCAGAGTTCGGAGATTCCCTATATCCTTGTTTATTAGGTCCATGATGATGCATTCCATAGCTTTGCATATTAGACTCATCAGGATAATGGGGCGATAGTTCCCAGGGTCTATAGTCGCTCCTCCTTTATGGAGAGGGATGACTGTACCAGTGCACCATTCGGTAGGGACAAAGCCTGAGGTGAGGCTGTGATTGAACAGGGCACACAGGTGAGGTGCAAGTTCACTCTGTAGTTCATGTAGAACACAGCCAGTGATATTGTTAGGTCCCATAGAAGCTGTATTCTTGGCCTTGGACAGTGCTGTTTTAACCGGTGCATCAGTAATACTAGGTGCCTGGCAATGTACTGGTATTGTGATTGGTCCGGGGGGGGGGGGTAAAGTTGGCACTGAATCTGACGGCCAATATATTGGCAGTATCTGTTGGCTCGGTATAGGCAGTACCATTGTGCAGTAGCTCGGCGCAAATCTGTGTATTGCCATGGAGATTCTTTACATAACTATAGAAGGCCTTGTGGTTGTCTTTACTATCTGCTGCAATTCTGTTTTCATAGCTAGCTTTAGAGGATTTGATGAGGGATCTCAACTTTTTGTTGAGGCTGATAAGGGAGTTTTTCCAGTCTTTGGACTTCATCTTATTCCGCATCAGTTTCCTCCTCCTTTTTGTTTATGGCAGGGGACCACCAGATTGGCTTCCGTTTTTTGGAATAGAGCATTTTGGTTCTGTTGGGTATGGCGAGATCCATGCAATTGTGTACGTGTTCGTACAATGCATTGGTGTATGATTCAGTGTTCATGCAACTATTCTCCATTTGCATGGGTGCTGTGAAGTTAGCCACCTCTGTTTTTAGGAGCCCAAAGTTAGCTTTGGAGAAGTTTTTCATGGTGGTTACCTTTGAGTGGGGGTGGGGGGGATGTTGATTTCCAAGATTAGTTTGTGGTCAGATCTAACCAGGGAGGAGTTGACTGTTGGTGTAGAGAAATGGTCGCCCCTGTTAGTGATGACCAGGTTAAGGATGTTGCTACCTCTGGTGGGGGTAAGAATGAGCTGGTCCAGGGCATTGGAATTAATGAATTCCAGAAAACGTTGGGCAAGTGTATTGGTATGAGTAGTTTTCCCAGTTAATGGAGGGGTAGTTAAAGTCACCCAGTATGAGAGTGTTAGGTTGGAGCCTAATATTCTCCAGGGTGCTTAGGAACGTAGTGTGAGTTTTGGGACATGGTTGGGAACCTATAGCAGGCTATGACCCGAATCGCTGTCTTACCCAATGTTAGCTGCACCTGAAGTATCTCTGATGCGTTATGTTGAGTTACCAGTCTGGAGGTGTGTGCATCCTTTATGAATATGGAAACACCACCTCCTTTGGAGCTTCGGTCCAAGTTCTTGGGCCGAAAGGTGTGGAATGATTTATAGCCTGGTAGTGCAGGGGTGCTTTCTGCTGCCTCGAGCCAAGTCTCTGTTGGATGTCGATGTTCTCCATTTGAAGGAGTGTTTCGACCAAGTGCATTTTGAGATTTGACTTTTAGCGTTGAGCAGCATGACCCTCAGATTGCATTTGTTTGTAGCTGTTATGATGGTAATTTGGTCTTTGGAACACTGGCTAAAAAAGGCACTATAGGGGTGGCAAGAGCCTTAGCCAGTATCCAGAAGCCCAGGGTTGACCGATGCAGACCATCTCTGGCAAAGCATCGAGGTCTATCAGTCATGTCATCCCAGGCAGACAGATACTGGATCCCCTTAGAATGACACCAGAAACTTAGCCAGTTGTTGAAATCAGTCATTTTCTGTTTGTACTGTGGTATCATTCTGGGTGATGGTAGGATGCTGCTCAAGGCTAGGGTCATACCGGCGTGGGCTAATTAATCTGAGAGCTCCTCCATGTCTCTTTTCATGTAGTCCAGGGAGGTACGTCTCAGGTCATTCACACCCACATGTACAATTACAGAGTCATATCTGTACCTGTTGTTGTGGGACCTGAGTGCATGTGTTATGTGGCAGATCCTGGCAACTGACATGCGGCTGACTGTTACTTTTTTCCTTTTTCAACCTAGAGAGTGGGACATCAGTGTACCTCACAATCGAGTCACCTATGACTAGTGTGTTGGACATGCTGTTTTGCCTTAGGGGCTTTGGTTGAGTCTCACACTGTTTAGGAGGGTTATGTGTCTCCTGATTAGTGTTGTGTTCGTCGAATGCATTTCTGCCTTGGAGGTCTCTGCTGTTTGGGTAGATTTGTATTGAGAGCCTCCATGCAGGTGGGTGTGTGGTTTGTGTTTTTATGTGAAGGCAGTGCTGGTATGTGTTCTGGAGAGCTGTGTGTTCCATATGGTGTGGTGCAAGTGTTGACCTTCTCCTCTTGACCAGCTATTCCAGTCTTGGCTGGAGAGTGCGTGGCTTCCAGTTTGGATATATAAGTGCATCTCTCGCAAGTCTGAGTGTTGGGAGGTAAGAGGAGAGGGTTGTTAGTGTACATGAGGCAGAAGTTACATTGCCTCAGGATGCCCAAGTCACCAGGTTAACAGGAGAAAGCAGTTCTGTTAATGTTATCAAATATTTGCTTCCCCTCCACAAAACCATATTGATCCATATCTATCATTTTTCGCATCACCTTTGCCATTCTTTTAGCCCTTACAGACATAAATACTTTATAATCATGGTTTAGAATTGCAATGGCCCTATGTGAAATGGAATTTGATGAGTCTTTACCATCTTTAGGTATTACAGCCACCACAGCTTTCTTCCAGGATGTTGGTGCTTCTTCTCCTTTTAAAATGCTGATAAACATTGCCTTCTAGGTCTTTATCCCTTTGTTCTCTCTTAGCTTCCAAACTTCCCGAGGAATAGCATCTCATCTTGGAGAGTTTCTTGTAGACTGGTTATACATCACCATTTTTATGTCATCTCCTCCTATCCTAAATGTTAGTAATTGAGCCTCAGCTACCTCTAACGTTGGTATATTTAATAATTCCATAAAGATTTCCATTTCTGCTTTTTCTTTTCCACATTTCTGTGCTTTATACAGATTTCCATAAAATTTCTGACATGTTTATATTACCTGTATATGTTATCTGGTTATTTTCCTTGTTATAAGCTCCCTAAGCTTGTCAACAACCCTTTCTACTTTATGTTGCTGAGCTGTTGTGCTAAAAGCTTTTGTGCTCTGAAATTATTATCAAAAAACAGTTGCCTTACAGCACTCTTTCTAAACACATGTATATTATACAGGTAGTCCCATATTTTCTCTTTAGCACTCTGTAGTTGCTCTTCCTCTTGTTCTTTGAGAGTCCCCCTATTCGGCAGTACTTTATCCTTTGTCAGTCCCTCTAAATATTTTTTTTTTACTACTTAATCATATCTCTTTCTTTTATTTCTACCCAATTTTTAAACTCCACTTTCATATTAGCCAACTTTCTAGCTATATTTTCTGAAGAAATTTCTATTTTCCCTAATGCTGCTCATATAATTTCCACTACCCATTCCTTAAATTCTTCTAAGTTTAACCAATGGTGGGTAAGGACTAGTGTTTCATTTGTATTTCATTACACTGCATTTTTATTTTAGTCATTATTGGCACATTATCTGAAATAGCCATTGGATGCTTATCTAAACATTCAGTTAAATACACATGCTCCTGTGAAACATAATTTCTGTCTAGCCTATGCCAATTTTTGTTCCTTGGGAAATAAAATGTAAATTCTGAGCTCCTGCTACTGGATTCATGTCTTCCATATCAAATATTTTCATAAATTTCTTCATAAATATACATTCTTTTGTATATTTTCTCTTCTAGGCCCTCAAGATATATCCTCACTATTGCAGATTAAATTCCAGTCCCACATCTAGGTAATATTTCCTGCTGAAAGCTGATTATTTCTCCCAGAAATTTCTTAAGCTCCATTGCAGCAGTTTTAGTTGAAATATAAGTACATGCCAGCATAATCCTCCTCCCTTGACAGCAGCCCCTTACTACTACAAATCTACCATTATTGTATTTTTCCCTCTTCTGCCACTATTGGGCTCATCTAGAAGTTAATTTTAATACTTCCCTTTTCCTTTGTCCCAGATATTCCATGGAATAACTATCCTGAAATCCCTTCATCAAATTCAAATGCTCAATTCATTCCAAATGTGTCTGCTGTAGCACAGCTATTTGCACTTTGTTATTCTTAGTATAGTTCACTACTCTTTCTTTTTTGTATATGCCTGTAAGACCACTCACATTCAGAGATAATATGGAAAGTATTGCCATTATGATAAGTTATTATCCCTCCGTTATGTATAACAGCTTTTTTTTAAATGTCTAGTTTTACCTTTTGTGCTAAATGCACACAATAATGTTGGACATGTTGATCTTATAAAAAGTGAACTCCATTTGAACTTAAGACATATAAGAAGTAACTTAAGTTCAAATGGATATGACTAAAAATATCCATTTGAGCTTAAGTCACTTCTTATAAGACTTTTTTGTTTTAATGAAAACCCTCCAAAAAAAACCCCACACCTGCATAACCTATTAACTTAATGCAAACAGAGAAAACTATGTACATCTTCAAATAGTGATGTTTATCCATATAGAAATATTAAATTGTGGCTCTACACACAGTTTCAAGTTTAGGGTAATAGAATGTGTTGTTAGCTCCGTTAGGGGAGGGGACTTATGTAATCATTTAGATAATAAAGAATATGAGTGGATAGTAAGGCTAGCAGCTAATACATCCCCTGGATTAAATTTTGATGTTTCCTTAAAACCTGTCTTAATAAAAATACAACACACTAAGTTAAAGTAACATAGGTAATGCATTTGCGTACATATGTGTGTATGTAAATATAAGTACACAAAAGTAAGCAAATATATATGTGTGTATGAATTTTATCTTATTTTACTTGTTTATGTTTTAAAATTATAAGTAATGTAATTATTTCAATGCATTAGTCACATGACCTTGGCTGCGGGTCACGTGATATGTTGGGCGTGTATTTAATGTCTGATTTTAATGTACCTGTGTCTATCATTGAGAAAGGGTCTTGTACCTGAAAGCTTTGTGTTTGATAAAGGTGTGTGTTTTTTACCTCAACTATTTCGTTGTGTTTCGTACCTTTGACTCTGCAGCAGTATATACTTGGCATCCCTCCATATAGAAGCAGTTACCCCAGACTGACAGCTATACTCACATGATTTAATTAACATATAATTAAGATTATACTAAGAAGTATGGTACAGCCTGTACATCTCCTTACACTAAGTGCTGTCTGTTTTTGCCTTATCTTTATTCCTCTCCAGGATATAGAAAACAATTTAAATGCTTTCAAAAAACATTATTTTTACCCATTGAAATAAAAAATGTATTCTGTTTTTATTGCCCTTATCAGCTTGTCTCTGTGGAGACACACAGTTGCCTTCAGCTACAAGCTTCTTATGTTGCACTGTGAGCATTTATTAACTAAAGGAAAATGTTTTATTGCATTCAGTGTTCTTTTATTTACTTGCTTCTACTTAAAAGTTGTTGTTAAATCAAGCCAATGACCTTAATCCAGCCATTCTCCTACGCAAAAGTAAGAAAAAAAGTATCAGTTTTACTTCTGTCAACTTCTGTTGTACTCTTTAGTCCAGGATATCTTTTCTTTCTATATTGCAGTATTTATATTTCTTAAAAATGAACAAGCAGAAAGAACGGAGGGGAAAAGGGGGCACCTTTTTACTTTAGTATCTCTATTACACACACAAATAATTGAAAATGGTTTACTCTGTAACATCTAGTATATGTCATCTTTTATAAAAATACTGCTATGAACAAAAACCTCTCTCCTTAATGTTCTTCTGAACATTAATGACTTGAAGTAGAGCATATACATTGGAGTCCCCTACAAGTTTAGCAAAGTCAGATAAGTTCAGTATTTCCAGGTTTTCTTGTTCCTTCATATTTCACAAATGTGAGTGATGCTTTGTAATCTGACATTTATTCATTAATTTCTGAGTTGCTGGCTTTTTTCCTGTTGATCTCCAACTCCCAACTCCAGTCTCTGGTTCATTTCCAACACACTCCTGGTTCTTCTAGTTGACTCCTATGCTGTTTTTCTTAAACATTTTCCTTTTGATACATTGGAAAAGGTTTCACTGGCATAGTCTTTGTATGAGTTTTATTATCAGAATACGAAGCAGAATCCCCTTCTGTTTAATAGCTCACTTTTTGTTGGACAAACTTTTGTATTTCCTTCTTAGCATACTCTGCATCAAAAATAACTTTGACCCACCAGGAAAAAATATTCTGAAGATAGTTGGATGCAGCATCTTGAATCTAACACCTGATTCTCAACATTCCCTGATTACTGGAATAAATTTACTCCACTTCTTCCTGGTGTACTGTGAGTAATAATTTTCGACTAAGACTGTACTGTCTCCAACTTCTAGTACTTTTTCTACTTTTTTCTACTTGTTCTGTCCTTTAATTCTACCATTTTTGAAACATATGTTCTTCAGCAGTCTTATACTAAGTCCGCCTTTTCTTCATTTCAACCTCTGATTTTTGCAATTTCTCATCTGAATATCTGTTTATAAGCTTCTTCCATTTTTTCTGAACTTTTCTTGAGTTCACATATACTTCTTTAGTGTTTCATTTATTTTAATCAACTTTGAGCACATTTGACTTATTTTTTCCCTGTAGTTTACTGGAAGTCATGTTGCGCACCAAAGCTGGACCTTGAACTGTTTTTTTTCCTCTGAACAGCTGCTCCGAAGCGATAAACAGCCACAAACAGTACTTTAATTAAACAATGTAAGCACTTTGTTCCAAGATGAGTAAGAAATATCATCAGACATTAACAATGCACTACATCACTTACTTGGTGGTTTTATCGCTGTTTGAGCTACTTTATTTTCTTGCTGAGCAGCTGCAAGATTTTTCCTAGACAGTGTTTTCTCCTCACCTGTTGTGGTTGATTTTTTTCAGGTGCTCTAAATTTCTTCTTTGCAGACATCCAGGCAGTGCACTTACTAACCAGTAACTGAAATTTATCCAAAAAGACACATTCACTGGCTCTCTTTTCTGAGTTTCTGTTTTTATACTGGGAGGGACACAATTAAGCTGTTACTCAGTGTGCAGCCATCTTGGAAGTCTCAGATAGAAATAAATCTTGGTGCCATATGCTGGAAATTTGTGCTTCCACTTACATTCCGGTAGCTCTTGGGATTAAAATACACCAGAAACTAAAATAACCAAATTAAGCGTTATTAAGAAGCGGTTAGAGTCAACAGAGTGGGTGAATTTTAAGTTTATTGTTGTTTTGTAAGGCAAGATTCAGGTTTGTACTGATCAGCAGGATATGAATAAAGTGCAATTTCCACAGCACAAAAGTCCAAATAAAATATTATTTATTAACAGCAACTTGATATCCAGAGATTGAGTGCTTTCATTTTACTCAGGGAACTTCATCAGAATACCAAACCCAAGTTACATACATTTAAATAGTACCAGTCATTAACACTTAATTAATTGGCTAACACAATTAAAGTAAAAGCATCATACATAACTATAGCACTGTAAAAGTGGTCTGCTCTTATATAAAATTATGTGTGTGTGTGTGTGTGTGTGTGTGTCTTTCGGCTTTTCCCGGTTAGGGGTCGCCACAGCGGAACTCCGGTCCGCTAATGATTGGCAGTAGAGTTTTACGTGCTGGCTTGCCAGGCCTAACGCACAACCTTCAATGAAGGAACACCCATTCACGCATGTCGCCACACAGAAGACGCTCTAACTGAGAATAGAACGGGCAACGTCTAACTGTGAGGCGACAACGCTGTAAAAAATCTAAATATAAGTATATGTATAAATGTATATGTACACCCATGCTTAAAAATAACCTCACACATCTATGTAAAATAATATTAATCTGAAAGAGTTATATAAAATATTAATTCAATGCTCTTTTCTTTAGAGCAGGGATGATGGAATAATGCTCATTCAACCCATTTTAGCTGCCACATAAGCTGCTTATACTCAAGGGTGGTTTCCCAATCACCACCCCTTTCAGATTTTTTTTACCTGTTCCAAGACCCGGAACTTGAACCTATATCCTGAACACACTAGCGTATGCTTAAACAAGGCATTAGTTTCTTTTCCCCTAATAATATCATAGGTGTGTTCGTAAATTCTTTGCCTGAGTTTCCTTTCCATTGTACCTATGTAGTATACCAAACAGCAGGTACAAAATGCCAAATAAACCACCCCTCTAGAGTTACAGTTGTAGTAACCTTTAGCTTTTAATTTGCCCACTGAATTCCAATAACACAACTCATTCATATCTGCTATAAATGGGCATTGGGGGGCATATACCACACAGGTGGGTACCAGTCCTTCTTTCCGTAACAGGGATATTCCTAGCCCCTTCAAAATAGTTTGTCAGATTGTGACCCCTCCTCAGACTGAATTTCAAATTCCTGGAGAATAATTCTAGTGTGTTAGGCATCCTGGAAAACATCTCCCAGTGTCTCAAAACAATTTCCTTCATCTGGGGTGCATCTCTGTGATAATCAATAACAAGAAAGGTTTCCCCTGTAACCACCATTCACCTGGTTAGATTCCTGAGCCACATTTGAAAATATTCTAGATGTTACACTCATTTTGGCACTGGTTACATTAGTTCTGTTATCCCGTACAACTTCTACAGATAAAATGGGAGAATATTTCGTACCCCATCCGTTCAGGATATCATCCTTGATGTTCATGACCAGATTCTCGGGGTATCCACTTTTGACAAACAACCCACTTATATAACTTAATTCCTGCATCAAATCTGCCCTCAGGGAGGTCATACCTGCTGCCCTGACCATCTGTCCTTTAATAATATTCCTGTTCAGAAAAAAAGGATGGCCACTCCTGAAGTACAGGTAGTAATTAGAAAACATTTTTTAGGATAAAGGATTGAAATATATTTCCTTATCTGAAAATCCTTCCTGATTTTAACATCAAAAAAGTGCAATTCATCTATTCCTGTACTGTAGGTGAACTCCAAAAGGTTGGTGGTATGGTTAATATAATCAGTGATGGACCCAGTGGAATCTTGGGGCCCTTTCCAGACAATAAAAATGTCATCCAGGTAAAGGAAATAGGCTGTAACATTCTCATACAGCTCAGATGTAAACACAAAATGCTGTTCCCAGTACGGTAAAACAATATTGGCAAATGCAGCGGCACAAGAGGCACCCATGGCCACACCTCTTATCTGCATATAATATTCCCCTTGAAAAAACAAGAAGCTGTTTTTAAGTATTAAGTCCATGAAAAGGATGGGAGCATTATGCAAGCAGTGAAAAAATTCTCATTTAAAACAGTAGGAAAAGCTATGAATACCAAGTAAACAATGAAGAGGGTAAGGTTCTAACCAGCCTGACTATTCATGGGCAAAAAAGGTTTAAAGGCAGATGGCCTTCATCTATATTGTTATTTTGATATTTAGTTGAGTCCAGCACTTCATGACTTTATGGACTTTAGCAAACCAGAACTGCTTGTCTATTGTTTCTTTACTTTCTTTTATATTTGTATTCCATTTATTCAGTAATACTGTCTACACATCTTAGCCTTTGTCTTCCTTTTCTTCATTTGCCTTTCATCTTTCCTAGCATCAGTGTCTTTTCTAGTGAATCCTGTTGTTGCATTATCTGGCTTTGTTTATGTTTGAGTCTTAGTTTTACTATCAAACCTTCTGGTGAACAATTTAGAGTTATTTCTCCAAGTCTATGATAGTCCGGTTGAACTCTTTCCTGATCTCTTATATGCATCACTCCTATCTCCACTCATATGTATCTGTGTCTACCTATATGCACATCCTAGTAGTCATTTCTCATGTACCAGACTGTCCTGTCGATCATACTGTTTCAACATAACTTTATATATTTGTTTTGTCAAGAGTTTTTGAATAATAAGCCTACTACTGTAACACTTTCTTTCATCAATATAAACATGTAGTTTCATTTGGACAATGCTGATAAATCTATCTGTCATTATTAATATGGTGTGCTTTATATGTATGTCATAATAGTTCTTTGTATTGCTTTTTGTGTCTGTTTTGGAACTTTTCTCCCTGAGCCTCCCCTGAAAAGTGTTTACCCAGTCAGACCAATCTAGTAAGCAAATGCCAATAAATTAAATTAAAAAATCTCTAGATTCTTCTCCACTATCTGTCTCGGTGCAAACATCAGTTTGGTTGTGCAGCATCCTGATCTGATTCCAAACTGCTCATTTCCCATCTTTCTTTCTACAACTCTGCATATTAATTTATCAGTCATCCTTTCTAGCATTTTCATGCTGTATGATGGGAGTTTGATTTCTCTGTAGTGCCCACAGTTATGAATGTCTCCTTTATTCTTGTACACTAGCACTAGAATGCTTGTTCTCTAGTTATCTAGGATATGCCTTTTTCTCCATACTGTTATGAGCACCCTCAGGAGGCATTTCTCCTGTAATTCGCCATTCATCATGATCATATCTGCTATGACTTCATCTGAGCCTGCTGCTTTCCCAAACTTCTTTTTCTGAATATGATGGAAGTATAGGTTTCCAAGTCAACTTTAGGCAACTGAATAAAATTTCAAAGTTTGTTAGCTGTCCCATAGCCAGAATTAATGTGCTGGTGAAGAACTTAAGAATGGCTAGATACTTGACAACTGGAGTTGACAGAAGGGCATTGGCAGATACCACTTTCCCTTTGCTAAAGAAATAAAAACAGCCTTTGTAACCCCTGAAGGTCTATTTTAGTATAAAGTGCTTCCATTTGACCTACATGGAGCACCAGCCACCTTTCAGAGATGGGTTAATGAAGTACTGAAGGCCAACTCATGGTATGTTGCTGCATATCTGGGTGACATGATCATTGATTCAGAAGCATATGGGAGTCTCCCTTACAAAATGTACAGGCTGTGTTAAACACTATAAACAGGCAGACAACTGGAAATGCTGCAAAAAGTAAATGTGGCATGGTGAAAGCCAAATGTATGGGATACCTTATAGATTCCTAGATAAGTACTAGACTAGCTGCCATGCAGGCCATTTTAAGCCTATCCAGTTCTCCCTTTTGTGCTTTAATTAACCTATTCTATTTGGTTAGAGATTGGCATTACCTATCCTGTGGTTGATAACTGTATACTACCCCTAATAAGAATAGCTGGGATCATATCATACATAATTTGAGCTGCCTCTGTCCATTAGTAGTACAGCGGGCATTCCTGTGGTAAATTTTCTGTTTCCCATCCATAGATCCAAGTTGTGTTTGACTATGGACAGGAGTGAACTTTGTTTTATGTAGATGGGGAGTCTGTTCTAGAGCAACGGTAAGCCTTTCAGATAAACGTGTCCCTCCAAACCATTCTGTTGATGATGGAGAAGATGTTTAGATCCCTAGACTGAGTATTCCAGATGCCATTTGACTTGCTAATGTGCAATAAGTCCATCAGTATTTGGTTGGAGGATGCCTTATATGCCAGACACAGGTCACTTCTTAGTAGTCTGTAGGATAACAAGTATAGTGACAGGGCTTTGAGTTGGTCTGTGTTGGACATGTTGTTTAGGCCTTGTATCCTTTTAGTAAAGTATCCCTGTGAGTGTTCCAGTTTTTGCATGTGTCTGGACAGATACATGCCTAAGGGGGCATTATCTTCAAAGACTGGTGTAATGAGGGCTGAGTAAAGAGGGACAATGACATCCCTAGAGCTAGACACATTCTCTGTTTTTATAATAATAGAGGTGGAAAACGCCACGTGTAAAAAAGGAAGGCTATAAAAATGGCCTATATCCTCCACTAAAAGATAGATAAAGGTGTTTTTTGCACTAGCTACAACTATTACCTGTCCTTTGACAGTTCTCACAAAAGGAAAAGTATTGAGAGAATTTAAAGAGCTAAGAAGAATAATATGTCCGGAACCATTGTTACTACTGATTTTATCAAGGAATTTACCATGTAAGTGGATGCATCAGAGGTAGGTTTGGAAGTAGTGCTATCCCAAGATGTTCAAGATGAGGATCTCCCTGTGTGCTGTAATAGCCAAATATGAGAAAAAAACACTGAAAAGTGAGTATTTGGCTGTGAATTGGGCCTTCTATTCCTTGAAATACTACTTGTTAGGTAGGCACATCAGCTTTGTGACTGACCATATCCTATTATAGTAACTAAATAAACAACAAGATAACACTATAAAATTATGTTGTTCGGCACCATCCCTCCAACCATTCCAGTACATTGGGACTTGTAGGGCTAAACTAGCTATAGGAATATTGATAGGATGTTGAAGTTCTACAGTCCTTCTGTCTGGGTCCAAAACTGAAGATTTTATGTTGGATGGTGTAATTCAGACAACTTGCCTGTTGGATAGTGTGTCTTTAAAATTGTATAACGTGACTTGTTTGTAAAACATCCACAGGACTTTACTTTGGAAATAGTTGCAATCAACTTCTCATTAACTTAGTAACTGCTAGCAAATCAGGAAGGTGGTTTCTTAGCTGGAGGTGGGTCATGAGATGGAACTCTAACCAAAGTTGTGTAGAACTTGTTGCCCCTTTGTGGGGTGGGTGATTTTTGTGGGTTTAACCTGAGATAAATTGAAGTGAAGATATTTTGTTTGCTGGAACTGAAGGGAAGGCCTAACAAGTCCTGCATATTTAACTTTCTATTTAACAGTCTATGGCTGAAGAGGCTGTTGTTAATTGAACATAAATGGCAGAGTTCTTGTACTGATTCTAAAGCTCTTGTTAAGATACTGTCTATATTGTATATTGACTGGTAAATAATGCTCCAAGGTGAGTTGTTTACCTTTTTTTTACATTTCTTTTTAGATTAATAAACCATAAACTTATTATTTTGAATGTATGGTTCCAGTGTCCACTGTGGTTTTTTTCACACGTAACACATTGTGTAGCAGTACAATGAGTACATGAGTGACAATGCATAAAATGCAAAAAATAATTTTACAGTAGTAATATTAATGGGCAGCAAAGTAGTGCAGCAAGTTGCATTACAGCAAAACAGTGGTTCATTATTTCTTGGTTGAGGCTCCTTCTATGTAGAATTTACATATCCTTCCTGTGTTTGTTTTGAATTTTGCAAGGTTTCCATCTTATATCCTAAAGACATATCAGTAGGTGAATTGGTGACCACCCAGACTGTCCAAAGATATGTTCTGTGTTTGAGTGAATTTGTACATATTGTGATGGATTATTGCCCTATCAAACATTAGTTTTTCTTCATTGCATGCTAGGATAGACTTAATTTCCTTCATAATAAATATTTCTACAAAAATGTTATATTGCCAGAAGATGCACATATAGTGGTATTAAAATTAATTCCATAAAGTATCTGTTAATTACAATCAAAGATAGTGTGGTAAACAATGCAACAGTGGTAGATGATAATACATGGTAAGTAATATGAGAAAGTACGAGGCAACAGGTTAGTAGAAGTTAAATGAATAATCTTTGATCTGACATTGATGTTCATCGTGCATACAACTGCAGTAATCACAGATGGGTTTTCTGCCGTCAGGCGGGTCCTTGGTTGGCCGAATTCCAAAGTCTAGGTCCAGCGTCAGTTGTTGTCACTTTCTTTCCTGACGTCAGTGAGGCAGGGGTATATAAGACACAGCCGACGCCATTTTCTTCAGTCTTTTTTGCCGCGCGGTGCCCGAAGCAGAAGCAGTTCGCAAGTGCCAGACGGACAGCTCCTGAATTTATGAAAAATTGGAAACCGAAGTCTTCTTTAAAGCTAAGTACCCCGTTGGGGAAACTTTTCTTGCCTCAGACCGATGTCAGAAAAAGTTAACAATTGTATTTCTTGTGGGAAGCAAATACCGCATAAGGATTTCCATTCCCTCTGCATACCTTGTTTAGGCCCAGACCACGACGTCTCGGGCTGTCGCTTTTGCACTACTTTCAATAAACGCACTATTAAGCGTCTGGCGGAGTTCGCCCAACACTTTTTTGGTAAAGCCTTTGATTATAAAATGTCATCGGAGACTCCGACTATCGTTTTGCCCAAAAAACGCAAGGACAAGGACCGACACGCGAGGTCCGCGGTCTCCACCGACACCACGCCAAAACCGGCTACACGTGGTCCGGTTCTCAGCGAGACGCTTATGCAGTCCCTGACTACCGACGACACTTCTTTGGCGGTGTCTTCTGTAACTGAGACCGCAGGTACCTCGGCCCATACCCAGACTACAACCACCGAAGCCACTGTGAGCGTTGAGCCTCCTAATGTGGACAGGTCCACTTCCACCCATGGTGTCTTTAGACCCTCATCTTCCTTTTCCATTCAGGCCTTTACTAAGTCCAAATCAGCCAGGCATCCCAAGAGGCCTGTTGCACAGGGCCCATCTCCAGGCCCCATGCCTAAAAAGCAGATGCTAAAAATGGCTGAGGATTTAATTACTCTTATCTGGGGTTCCCAACCCCCTCCAGACAAGAGACCCAGAGTGGAGGAAGATTCTTCCTCTTCTGATCAGGGCTGCATTTTTTCAGAACATTCTGATGTAGAGGAACACTCTTACTCCCCTTTTGAAGATTCTGATGCAGAGCAGTCCATTCCTTCTGTATCTCCTCCAGAGGATTTTTCTTTTGGGGAAACCCTGCACACCTTGAGGGAACACTTCCATTGGGAAGGCCAAGACTTTTCTGATTCCAAGAAAAGACTTAGGGAATTTCTTTTGTTACCTCAACACAGACCTCTGGCGATACCTCCTGTCTTGGACATACTTGATGATGTTTATTCGGAGGCTTGCCTTAATCTGGATTCCCTGCCTCCTGCCCCAGTCAAGCCTGATAGGTACTACAGAGTTCCTAACTCTCACCAATTTCTTTACAAAAGCCATAATGCTGACCCTGAAACCATTTCTCAAGGCCCCAAGGGAATGAAGGCCTCTACTGCTAAGAATCCACTACCTTCCAAAAGAGAGTCAAGATCCTTAGAAAGGTAGGAAAAAAAAAAAAGGTATATACCTCGGCCACC
Organism: Protopterus annectens; assembly: GCF_019279795.1. Classification (NCBI taxonomy): domain Eukaryota; kingdom Metazoa; phylum Chordata; order Ceratodontiformes; family Protopteridae; genus Protopterus; species Protopterus annectens. The sequence continues at coordinate 525,941,970 of NC_056733.1, forward strand.
CTAGCCATGAGGGCCTTAAATTGTCAGTTCCATATGCTTAAATATCATCAGTTTCTGTTATCACAATTAAGAAATAAAATGTCTCAACCTGAACAACCAGATTTGAAGGAGTTGCAGGATATGATGCATAGTGCAGAACAAGTGGGCAAACACACCTTACAATGTGGCTATGATGCCCTAGAGGCCTCAAGTAGAGCTGCTGTTACAGGATCAGTCATTCGTAGACATGCCTGGCTTAGGGAACAAATCTTGCCTGATCATGTGAAAGCTAAACTACTAGATGCTCCTTTACAAAAGGATGTGCTATTTTGTACTAATGCTGAGGAGATACTATGGAAAATGGAAGAAAAAACCAAATCTATGCAAACTGTCAAAGCTTTTCTACAGGTTCAACCACCACGTTTTAGCAGAAATTGGCCTTCTAAAAACTGGTCCTTTCCAGCCACGGACAAGCCCCAAAGAGGTAGATACAGGCGCACAAGGGGCAGAGGACAATCACACGGATCATATAGAGGCAGGCAATGGCAAACTCCAGCACCAAGAGGTGGCGAAGACAGTGCACAACAATACAGGAAACAAACCCAATGACTTCCTCCTTTCCATGCCAAGCAAGTCTCAGCTGGCAGCACCCGTGGGAGGAAAGCTGGCATTATTTACAAGAAATTGGCATATTGTCACAACAGACAAATGGATCCTGGACGTTATAAACAGAGGCTACAGATTTCATTTTCACACTCTTCCAAAAATGAGAGGCATGTCAAACCTGCCACACAATCAAAGGGCAGAGGCACAACTACAAATTTCAAAGCTCATGGACATGAAAGCTATTCAAGAGGTACCTACTCACGAACAAGGTCAAGGTTTTTATTCCAGACTATTTCTGGTACCAAGGAAAGGAACCGACTGGAGACCCATTTTGGACTTATCCATCCTAAACACATTTTTACTTGTACCAAAATTCAAGATGCTCACATTACAGCAGCTTCTTCCCATGCTGGGCAAGGAGTTTTGGCTGGTAACATTGGACCTCAAGGAGGCATACCTGCATGTCCCAATCAGACAAAGCTGCAGAAGATACCTCAGATTTCTTGCAGGTTCAATCCACTATCAATTCTCTGCATTGCCCTTTGGCTTGTCTACTGCGCCCAGAGTATTCACAAAATGCCTGGCATCAGTAATTGCCTACTGCAGGCTTCAAGGGATACAAATTTACCCTTATTTGGACGACTTCCTGATCCAAGCGGACAGCAAGCACATACTTCTGGAACATCTGGCTTATGTAACACGGTTACTGAATTCTCTGGGATACACAGTCAACAAAGAGAAATCCAGGCTAACACCATCTCAGAAAATAACTTTCCTGGGTGCCAACTTGGACACAAACACCCAGACGGCCTATCTTACGCCAGAAAAGCAGGGGCAACTAACTCAGTACTTCAAAATACTAACAAATTGTACCAGGCTTACTGCAAGGAAAATCCTGCAGGCTCTGGGCTTCATGGCATCTTGCATTCTTTTAATCCCATGTGCAAAGTTGCATATGAGGAAACTTCAATGGTACCTAAAAGACCTATGGTCTCAACACAGCCACAGTTTGGAAACAATAATACCAATAATTCCATGTTTGCAAAAGGAATTTCTATGGTGGGCCCAAGCATGTCAAACAAACACAGGTCTCCCATTCTGCAAGCCTCAAGCAAATCAAGTCATCACAACAGACGCCTCAGATTACGCCTGGGGGGCGCACATGACAGACAGGTGCATTCAGGGCAAATGGTCCCAAAAGGAAAAGCACCTTCACAAAAAGAAATGCTAGCAGTGATAAATGCAATTACAGCTTTCAAGGACCTCCGGCATCCAGGACAATTATTGATAAGAGCAGACAACACCACAGTAATGTGGTACATAAACAAACAAGGAGGAACACATTCATACCCCCTGTGCAGACTAGCCATGACACTTTGGAACTTGGCTCTGGAATGGCAAATCGAACTTCAAGCGCAGTACTTGCCAGGTTTGGAAAACACGCTGGCAGACAATCTAAGCAGAAATATGACAGATCCACACGAATGGAAGTTGCATCCTCAAGTGTTTACAAAGATAATCCAAGCGTGGGGAAGGCCAGACATAGATCTCTTTGCCTCCCACAGGAATCATCAATTGGAAAAGTTCTGTTCAAGGAACTTTCATCCAAAGGCCTGGAGAGTGGACGCCCTTTCATTCAGTTGGGCAGCATGGACAGTTTATGCTTTCCCACCTCTGCCTCTTCTGCCCAAGGTGCTCTTGAAAGCAAGAGCAGACAGACCAAAGATGATACTGATTGCTCCAGACTGACCAAGACAACACTGGTACCCACTCCTGAGGAGCCTAACGCATACTCCTCCCTGGTCCCTACCTCTAATGCCTCTTCTACTGACTCAGCACAGCTACAAAACTCTTCACAGTCAGCTGAAAACACTCAGTCTCGCTGCATGGAAAATTCCTTAGCACCACAACAGACCCTACTCACCAAAGAGGTGCAGGATGTCATTTTGGAGGCCAGAAGGCCATCTACTAGAAAGGCTTACTCCGCAAAATGGAAACGGTTTTGCTCTTGGAATGAGAAAAAAGGCCAGGATCCTAGAAAACTGAATTTGCTTCAGGTTTTACAGTATCTAGCTGAGCTGCTGAACAGAGGACTTTCATTTTCCTCCATAAAAATCCATGCCTCAGCCATTTCTGCAGAATTCAACACTGATCCACCCTTATTCTCTCACCCACTCTTAAGACAGTTCCTCAGAGGGGCTAAGAATATAAGACCACCAAGGAAACAACCAATGCCAGCCTGGGATCTTAATTACATTCTAGAAAAATTAACATTGCCTCCCTTTGAACCAGCTGCCTCAACAGATTTGCAATATTTGTCCTGGAAAACAGCTTTCCTTCTGGCCATTACCTCAGCTCGTAAGGTTTCGGAACTACAAGCCCTCATGGCTGTGCAGCCCTTTCTCATCTTCCATCAGGACAGGGTTTCCCTTCGAACCAACCCGTCATTTATGCCGAAAATGGTATCCAGGGTAGCTTTAAATCAAGCCATACACTTACCTACCTTTTACCCCAATCCTCAAAACAAAGGGGAAAGGCTGCTACACTCCTTAGACATCCATAGACAGCTACGTTATTATTTGGACAGAACAAAGCCTTTCAGGAAATCAGAACAACTTTTTGTGTCCTATGCTGTAGGAGCTCAAGGGAAGCCAGTTACCAAACAGACAATTTCAAAATGGATAGGCCACTGCATACGGTTTTGTTACTCCTATCATGGAAAATCTGTCCCTACAGGCATCAGATCCCACTCCACCAGGGCCACAGCTACCTCTACAGCCTTCCTCAGAGGAGTTCCTACCAAAGATATTTTGGAGGCAGCCACTTGGAGTTCTGTGCATACTTTCACAAAACACTACCACCTGCCTTTATATTCCAAAACTAGAGCAGGCTTTGCCACTGCTGTGTTGCAGGGCATTCTGGCTCATCCTAGTTCCACCTAGTGCCTACCACCCTGTGCGTAGCTTTGGGATTCTACCCATCTGTGATTACTGCAGCTGTATGCACGATGAACATAGTACAGTTTTGTACCTACCATAAATGTAGATGTTCGAGTGCTAATACAGCTGCAGTACAGGTTTCCCTCCCTCCTTCCCCTCTTGGTAAAGGCCTAGGGCCTAACCCCTCTTCATACAACCTGTTTGGGTTATCCTTCTATGGTATATTTGCTTGCAACTACTGATTTTTGATTATATTGCATTGCATGTATATAAATATAATTTATGTATTGCCTTCCTTCTGGGGGCACCTGACATCTGGGGCAGGAAAGACTGAAGAAAGTGGCGTCGGCTGTGTCTTATATACCCCTGCCTCACTGACGTCAGGAAAGAAAGCGACAACAACCGACGCCAGACCTAGACTTTGGAATTCGGCCGACCGAGGACCCGCCTGATGGCAGAAAACCCATCTGTGATTACTGCAGCTGTATTAGCACTCGAACATCTACATTTATGGTAGGTACAAAACTGTACTTTGTCTTCATTTGATCTTCAACCTGTAGGTTAGACGCTGACATCAGTGCCGAGTCAGCCATATCCAAGCTACGGTGCCGAAACTGAGCTCCTCTCCTACCCATAATGCCTATCTCTCCCTCACTGCCTCAGATCTTATTTGCTGTCATTCCAGCTACAAGTGAGTCAACTGAGCTCCGTCTTTGGTGTGAGTTTTTTTGAGATTATTAAGAAATCTTTTAACCTAGGGTACTGTTATCTCTTTTTTCCTAGCTTCTAATCTTTTAACCTACCATTTGCGATCTCAGTTAAAAAAAAAAATATATATATATATATATATATATATATATATATATATATATATATATATATATATATATATATATATATATTTTCCTCTTCAGGTTCCCTTCCAGTCTTTCCTGTCACGGCTGATAAATCTGATAAGTCTGATAAAGGTGCGGGATTCAAAAAATGTACTGGGTGTGGACATAAACTTCCACCCTCGGATTGCCACACTCAGTGAGTAGTGTGTTTAGGTGTCGCTCACCTGGACATTGGGTGTTCTATTTGTGTGGGGTTTTCTGCCCATATCCTCATGGATAGGTGCAATAAGTTTATTCTAAAGGGTCTGTTAACCCAGTTCTTCTGGTCTGGGAACAGAGACTCAACCTCCTGTTAAGTCATCCAAGAACAATAGCAGGGACGTGGACAGGGAAACGGAGAAAGGGAGAGAGGGAAGTCCACAGGCAAGGACAGGCCCCCCTGGAGAAATGGAAACTAGCAGACTTCCATCTCTACTGGTGAATCTTCTCCCAAAATTAGGCCTAGGTTATCCTCACCTCATTATAGGTTCTCTCTCGAGCCCTTGGAGTCAGCCTTGCCCAAGCACCAATCCAGGCCTAAGTCTGTGGTTTCCTCTGCCAGGTCGTCCCATAGTTTGTCCGAGAGAGAAGTGGACTGCCTGGTGAGACAGTTCCTGCGGGCTCAGATCCAGCTGGGGGTCCTTCCCACCCCTCCCTACCGGGAGCATTGCATCCTTCCCGTTCCCTTATTGGGTGTCCTCCTTTCCCAAACCCCAGGGCTTCAGGGCCTTTGTATATTGGAGTTGCTGGCATCGACTTTTTTGATATCTTCAATGCTGACCACAGCCTTGAGTTCCTCGGCCCCTTTCACTTCAGTGCTGGAGGGTTCTCGGAATCATAGTCCACTCAGCGTCAATTCTGAGGGATTGACATCAGCATCGAGGGTTTTGGTGCCTTCCCTTCCCCTCTGAGCTTCGGAGATGAGCAGCTCGGCACCAACCCTGCTGTTGGTGCAGATGAGGTTGGAGGTTTCGGCTCCGCTGGCATCGAATGCCTCAGTGCAAGTGCATGCGGCACCGATCTCCTGCTCTCTGTCCGCGTTCAACGTGGTGGAGAGGGTTCTCTTAACCCCGCTGTCGAGATCCTCAATGTCACCCCCTCCAGATCCTTTTCTACTCCAGCCGGACTCGACATCTTCAGTCCTCCACTTCAGGATCAGCCTGCCCCTACCTCCAGGTTAGTATCACTGTGGAGCTCCAGGCTTCCAGCTCCTCCCTGGAATATCTCCCCTGAGGAGGTCCTCTGGAAGCATGTATGTAAGAGGAGGCACATTGACTCTAACCCTGAGTCTGTCGCCGAAGACACTTGAGTGGGAGGAAGGCGAGGGCTCCCCCAGATCTCCACTTGATGAAGTCTCCTTTGCAGACATCATGGAAATTCTGTGTCAGAAAGATGGATGGTCTGCCCAAAAGCCCAATCCAGAGGAGTCAGTGTTCCTGGAGGCATTTAGCATAGGCCCATCTACTTCCTGGGTGACCCCCTTGCAGACCCTTTGGTACACCTCATTGCCCGCAGGGCATGGACACAGTGGAACCAGTACCCAATCACCCTGACAAGGTCCTTAGTGCCCCACAGGACAGGATATTTGGCAGAAAAGTGTCCCTGTTGATGCCTTGGTGGTTGCAGCTGCCACCAAAAAGGAGCTTGCCCAGGAGAGCTCCTCTGTCCATCCGCCTGACAGGGAGTCCAGAGCAATAGACAGACCGGGGAAGCATGTTTATATGTCAGCGACATTCTCCCTGAGGGTGCTGAATTATATGGCGCATGTTACTAGACTGCAGCGATCACTCATCGAAGAGGTTTCTGCGTCTACCCCGGAGTCCATGTCGGCAGAGGAGAAGAAGATCTTCTTCTCTAGACTGGCCACTACTAAAGCCATTTCTAATATCTCTATGAGACTTCTTTGGCTGCTTCTAGATTGTGCAAAGCTATTTTTGAAGTGAACATTTATTTTATGGCCTCCAGTTAAGGACACGACCCCCTCCTTGGGACCTAACCCTTGTACTACAAGTGCTGGTGTCATCTCCCTTTGAACCCTCTGCAAAAGTGGATCTACAGTTTCTGTCATGGAAAATGGCTTTGTTGGTAGCTCTTACTTCACCTAAGTGGGTTTCAGAATTACAGGCGCTTTGCTTTCAACCTTTGTACCCTATATTTCACAAAAATTGTGTTTTTCTTAGGCCGAAACCTTCCTTCATGCCCAAGGTCACTTCAGAGAAGAATATTAATCGGGTCATTCATCTTCCTGTGTTGTTTCCAGAGTTTCAAAACAAAGGAGAATATCAGCTACACATGCTTGATGTAGATAGTCCAATCTAGATAGAAACAGAGCTGCCTATCAGTTGTTTGTATCATATTCTAAGTCCAGTTTGGGATCGCCTGTTTCCAAGGAAACCATCACCAACTGGATTGCAAAATGTATTATGTTTATTTATGATAAGTATGGTGCTTTTCTTTCTTCTGCATTGAAGGCACATTCTACTAGGGCTGTGTCTACTTTATTTATTTATTTATTTATTTATTTTTATTTATTTAAATTTGTTGACCGGGAGTGTCCGACTGGACGTGGGTCCATTTTCAGCGGAGGCCCGGGGAGAAAAGCTCCACAGTAAAATAAACACAGTAGTTACATTGGATTACATAGCGATTAACAATTTAACATAGAAATTACTTACAACATATTTACAGATGAAGAACATAGTACATCAGTAGACAACTAGAATCTTTATCTGTGAAGTAGATAACAGGCATTAACAAATGTAACAATGAGAAGTTCCTGCTGTATAATAAGTACTAGGCTTATGAGCATCTGAGCTTGCTATCATCAAGGTAGTTAGTGGAGGTGAAAGAAAGGTAGTAGTTGGATGAGGTGGTTGATATTAGAGTGGGAGTTGCAAGGGCATAGCCAGCATGTTTTTAGGTGCGCTTTTAATAAAGTTTTGAAGTTGGTGCATGATGGTATGGAGGTAATTGTGGGTGAGAGTAGTGAGTTCCATAATTTGGCTATGGCGCAAGAGAATAGTGCTTCACCAGCAGGGGCTTTAGTGATCTGCAAGTGATTTTTGTTGCTGGATCTTAGTGGTCTGGTGGTGCGATAGGGTTGGAGTAGATTCTGGAGGGATGGGACATTTAGTGGATGGTCTACTAGTTTGTGGGCGAGTGAGAGTTGATACCACTGAAGGAGGTGAGGGAGTTCAAGCCAGCCCAGTTCAGCAAGTGAGCGACAGTGCTGACTACGGTAGGATGCCCCTGTGACGAATTTGGCGATTTTGTTGTAGCAGTTCTCTAGCATGTTTAGATCACATTGCCTTAGGTTGGTATATACTGGAGAGGCATACAGTAGGGTGGAGATAAGGTGGGAATTTGCTATTGAAACCTTTGTTGCTTTGGTGAGAAATTGTTTATTTCTGTATAATGCTCCTAGTTTTTTGTGGACTTTTTTTATGGTTATGGATATGTAAATGTCAAATTTTAGTTTATTGTCTATTTCCACTCCTAGCAATTTGGTGTGTTCAGTTGGGTATATAGTGGTGTTGTCTTTTGCTGTGATGTTAAAGTGAGAGTTGTTTTGAGTATGTTTGGTGGGTTGGAAGATGAGTAGTTTAGTTTTGTTTGGGTTGAGTATTAATTTGGCATCGGATAACCATGTTTCAACAGAGGAAAAGGCTTCCTGTGTGACCTTTTGCAGTTTGGGTAGGGACTGGGCTGAGCAGATGATGGTTGAGTCATCTGCGTATTGGATGAGTGTGCCATGTTTGGTGGCAGAGGCTTGATTATTGGTGTAAACAGAGAAACGTAGGGGTCCAAGGATGGATCCTTGGGGAACTGCTATGGAGACAGGTAGTTGGGGAGATATGTCATTCTGCCATACAACGGATTGTTGGCGGTCAGACAGGTAACTCTGAAAACAGTTGGTGACTGATTGTGAGAAGGATAGGTTATTGAGGACAGAGATAAGTTGTTTGTGTGGGACCATGTCAAATGCTTTAGATAGGTCTAGGAAAGTAGCAGAAGAGAGATAGCCATTGTTTTTATGCTGAAGGATAGCGTTAGTAAAGGAGAGTAAGGCAGTGGTGGTGCTATGGTTTGGTCGGAAACCATGCTGAGTACTGGAAAGGAGGTTGTTAGTAAGGAGGTAGTCTGAGACCTGAGAGTGTATGCATCTCTCTAGTATTTTGGAGAGTGGAGAGAGAATAGCTATGGGGCGGTAATTGGTTAGTTCTGCAGAGGGTCCGCCTTTGTGGAGGGGAATTATATATGAGACTTTCTACAATGTGGGAATGTAACTTTCTGACAGAGATCGGTTAATCAAGATGGATACTGGGTAGGCCAGAGCATCAGCTGCGATTTGTAGGTATTCACTTGGGAGGTTGTCTGCTGCTAATTTGGTGGGTTTAAGTTTAGTTAAGAGTTTTTTATGTTGGAGGTAGGTACAGGAGAAAAAGAGAAGGCAGTGGGGAGATTACTAGTTGAAGGTGTGGGTTGCAGGGGAGGGGGGTTGTGTTGTTTAGCTAGTGATAGTATGGTTTGGGTGAAGTGTGTGTTGAATGAGGTAGCAATATTTTCTGAGGAGTGAGGGATGTTAGGAGGAGGGGTACTGACTTTACCTGGGTGGAGGATGGAGTTTATGGAGGACCAGAATTGTTTGGGGCTGTGTTGTGAGGAGTCTAGGGCAGATTGGTAGTATTAGAATTTGTCTCGTTTTATTAGCTTTTTGACTCTATTGCGTAGTTCTAGGAATATTTGTCTAGCTGCGGGGGTTTTGGTTTTGCGCCAGTGCTCCCAGGCTTTATCCCTGTTTTTCATTTCTGACTTAGTGGTTTTCTGTAGCCATGGGGAGGATTGTGCTTTGGTTCTGGAAAATCTTATGGGGGCATGGTAATTAAAGATGTTCAGGAAGGTAGTATTAAAAGATTCAACTGCGTCATCTAGACTGAGGTACTTTAGAGCATGCCAGTTACATTCTTTGAGGGATGAGATGAATGTGAGTGGGTTAAAGTTTATTTTTTACGTATTTGACGATAGATGACAGGTTTAGCTTGGTACAGGTATTTTTTGAGTAGGAATGTTGGGGAGTGATCACTGAGGCTATCTGATAAGCAGCCTGTTATATATGACTGGGGGTTCTTACTGACTAGTATCCAATCCAGGGTAGTGTGCTTGCTGGAGTTTTTATTTATCCTTGTTGGTGACTGGACTAGTTGGGTGAAGCCATGAAGGTGTACATGATGGGTTGGATTGTTGCCAGAACAGGATTGCCAGTCAATATTGACATCACCTAAGATGATAGTTTCTTGGGGGAGATGGTGGGAAGACCAGCTGAGAAAGTTTTCTAGTGGAGGGATGTTTTGGCCAGGTGGGAAGTAGCATCCAGTTATGTTGATGGTTTTGTTTTGGTTAATTTTGAGGTTGGTATATATTATTTCTTCATTGCCTATTTGTGCCTATTGCCTATTTCATCAGCCTTTTCTTCTAGAGTACCAGTTGATGAGATATGCACTGCAGCTACATGGGCTAGGTCTCACACCTTCATATCCCATTACAAATTGGATATTTCATTTAGGAACAGAGCTTCCTTTGGTTCCACTGTGCTCCAAAACATCCTTCCTTAGGGCCACCCAGGGCTCAAGTAGCTGGGGACTCTGTCCCAAAAGTTGAAGATCAAATATATGACAGCAATTTCATATAAAGAAGTTAAGTACTCACCATAACGTTCCATCTGAATTTTTGTTCTTCATTTGTCTTCAACCTTCCCTCCCTCCTTCCCCCTTACCATGAGCACTTGGCCTGGCAAAAGAGGCCTTCTCTTCTCTCTCTGTGCCTCCTCTTCAAGGGGTTATTAGCTGTCAACATTTTTTTTCTATGGTATTATGTCAGGAACCTATCTGTCAGGCAAATTCGATCTGAGGTAGTGAGGGAGAGTGGGACATTGTGGTAGGAGAGGAGCTCAATTTTGGCACCGTAGCTTGGATATGACCGGCTCGGCACCGATGTTGGTGCCTAACCCACAGGTTGAAGACAAATGAAGAACAACAATTCAGATGGAACATTATGGTGAGCACATAACTTTTTTTTTTTCAACATCTTTATTAAATCACATAGAAAATATAACAAACTACAGTATAATTTTCTTCATTATTTTCGTGTAGTATACGTTTCTTTTTTCACAATTATCGTTCTCTCCAACATTGCTTAAATTCCTCAGTTCTTGCCTTCCTTTAACCCTCACTCCTCTCCTGCACATTATTGTGCATGTATTGTTCACAAACATTCCTTTTATTTCTATATATTTTGCTCCTTACCTTTTGTAAAGGTCCTACCTCCAGTTTTTTTATTCAGTTTGCAATATTCAGTTATTTAATTTCAGTTGACTTAGATTTTCATTGCCATTTTCTAGTAATTGCTTTTTTGTTTATTTCTATATATTTTGCTCCTTACCTTTTTGTAAAGGTCCTACCTTCAGTTCTTTTATTCAGTTTGCAATATTCTGTTATTTAATTTCAGTTGACTTAGATTTTCATTGCCATTTTCTAGTAATTGCTTTTTTGTCAGCCAGTAGTTTTAAATGTAGCAAGGTTTTACTGAGTCAAGGCAATTCAGATCGTGTGTCCCAGCTCAAAAAAAAAACATTTCCTTATTTATGATTTGCTCCCCAACATTTCTGACAAAGTATGCTGTAGGGAATTTTTAAAATCTACCTACTCATTGCATTCCCAGAAAACATGTTATCCATTAGTCTCTCTCTCTCTGTCCCATTATGCTTCCAGCATTTGCTATCTACACAAAGAAAAATCCACTGAAGTCTGCTTAGGCTTTAAAATATCTATGTAAACATTTCCAAGCAAAATCCTAAACCTTCTGAACTTTGTTGCATACTGGGGAGCCATATAGATGTCCTCCCATTGTTCCTTTGTAAATTACCTTTCCAGTCTTTCTTCCTAATCTTTTCTAACCTCCTCTGATTGATTCTTATAGCTATCATGCATTATATTTTATGCCTTACTAACTATCCCTTTTTAACAGCAACTTCTGTTCTGGATGTAACTAAAAAACATAGATGGTCTTTCATCATGATAGCCAGGCAGTCTATGAAGTTCCTATTTTTCCAGCTGGGAGTCGGTCATTTCCAGTTCAGAGAACCACCTTTTGGTCTCACCACCCAGTGAAGGTGGTGAGACCACCTTTTGGTCTCACCACCTTCCCTAGGTTTTCATCAAGTACATGGTAGTGGTAGTAGTCTGACTCAGGTTGCAGAGGTTCCGGGTGTTTCCGTACTTAGACAATTGACTCATCACGGCCTCCACAAGGGATTCAGTAGTTCACACAAGGAACTCCTTACTCCACTTGTGCTCTTAGGGATTGCAGTACATTTTGAAAATTCAAACTGGAATCTGTCCAAACCATAGAGTTCATAGGTTGCCACCTGGACAGCACCACACAGATAGCTAGGCTCCCTCCGTCCAGATTGTCAACTCTGCAGTTTCAGGCTTCTCATGTCTTCCACTGTCACAATCCACTGGCCTGTCTGATTCTTTGACTTTTAGGATCCATGGCAGCTGCTGTCACTCTAGTTCCACACACCAGGTTCTACATGAGTACTTCAGTGGACTCCATTCATTCTGTGGTCCATGACACATGAGTGAATGCTGCATCCCATCAGACTCACCAGGATCTACAGATGTGTTATGGTGGCTGACTTCCCTCCTGACCACTTTGGGACATTTTTTTGTTTTTCATCTGCCAAGGGCCATGCGAACCATGGGCACCTTTCCTGTGAGGTGGACAGTGGGCATTTCGAAGCAAGGATGGTCCAAGGTACCTGTTAACAGACCGATTCCAACCTTCGCATCAATATTCTGGAGATCCAGGCAGTGTATTCTTTTCAAGATTGCCACTCCACAAGTGTGATAGTGGTACAGATGGACAATATGTGTTTGGTCTGTTACATCAACAAGGTGGAACCTAGTCTTACCTTTTATGACAGAAGACCATGAAGGTAAGGCAGTGGGCAATGTCTTTCCAGTGCTTTCTTGTTGCATTGCACATTCCAAACAAATCCAATGTCTTAGCAGGCAAACATAGCAAATTGATTCTCTTGCCACATGAGTGGTCCCTCAATCAGTAGGTGGTGTTCAAGATTTTCAGCCACTGGGGCCAGCCCTGCTGTGATCTGTTTGCAGCCCTCTCCAATGCCAATTGCAGCAACTTTTACACCCTGATCCTTCAGGATGGACAGTACCCGAGGAATGCTGTACTCCATTCTTGGCTGCTAGGACTCCTGTATGCCTATCCTCTGACTCCTCTCATACTCACATTTCTTCAGAAAGCAGCCTGGGGCAAGACAGAAGTGATTCTTTTTTGCCCCCAATCCAGTCATTGTTCCCAAGGTGGCTTCAGGGACTAAATTAAACCAGACTATACAGCTTCTGTGTTTTCCTCAAATGTTTCTAATAAAAGATAGTATCGCCTTCATTCTTTTTGATATTTACAGTTAGCTTTGGCTTTATTTACACTATACAAAAAACTTAAAGTGATCAACTTTTTGTTTTGTTTTCTATGGGGAAATTGGGTTCCAGCATGTCTAAGGTTACTCTGTCCAGGTGTCTTATCTGATTGTATTACCTTTGTTTACTGGACTAAGGGATTGTCACTGCCCTCTAAATGAAGGCACAGTCTACCAGAGCAGTGGCAGCTTCTGTAACTTTCTTTGACCACATATCCATAAGTAATATATGTGCAGCAGCTACATGGTCCACAGTCCAGACATTTATCTGTCATTACAAGCTCAACCCTCAGTTTTCAGGATATCCTTCCACAGTGCCTCCCAAGGTTCTTCTAGCTGGGAGCTCCATCCTCTTGTTGAGGCAAACTGAAAAGACATCAGATATAAAAGTTATGTACTTAGCATCATGACAGATCCATGTTGTTTTCTTTTGCCCATCTTAACATCCTCACCCTCTTTTCCCCATCCAAACCATCACTCTTGTATGGCTCCTGCTGAACTGCATTGGACCTTCCTGGAGACTTTCTTGGTTGCAACCCTTCTTTGGTTGCTCTTTGTGGTTGCAGTACTCTGTCTAGTCAGCAGTATGTTTCTGACTTTTAGGAATGATAACCGGTGTTCAAAATGGCCACTGTTCTGTGAGCACTGCTATCACCTAGGTCTCTGATATACCCTGGATTAAAACAAACCCAGAAGGCAACGCAGAATTAATAATACAGAAATAACTGTAGATATTTACTGCTAATATCATCCAGCAAACAAAAGAGGAAGAAAAAGTGACAGATTCAGCTCAGAAACAGCAGGATTAACTAAGATTTCTGAATAACAGCTTAAGCCATGTGCTACTAAGACCCTGCATCTGACTGCAAGATTGGTAAAACATTATACAGCAAGATGTCAAGAGGAAAATAATATGGAAACAACAATAACTAAGACCAAATTCTCAGTACTAGCCTCACCTGAGAAAGACACAACTTCAAAAAGACAAAAGACAACTACACAAACTGACAACTCTAAAACTACAAATAAATCCAAGTCAGACCAGCCAGCTAATCTGGAAGACATAAAATCTGCCTCATTACATACCCAGCAAGCAATAAAGGACTTATCATTACAATTTCAAACCTTTGGTGACTCATTCAGCCAAATAATATCCAGAATGGAAAAATCTGAGTCCAAAATAATAGAAAATTAAATAAAAATAGACTCTATTTCTCAAAGAACTGATGCCCATGACAAAGAAATACAAAACATACAAGCAAAAATAACAGACCTGGAAGCAAGATCTCGAAGGAACAATATCATCATCAGAGGAATACCTGAAACTGTACTTCATAACAATCTAATACCAACAATCAAGCAAATAATAAATTCCCTGCTAGATAAACCTGAAGAAGTGCAGCAAATAACAATAGAGAGAGCCTACAGAGCCCTGAGGGAAATGCAAACACCACTGAAACCAAGACCTGTCTATATTAAAATATTAAACTACCAAGATGTAAATAAAATCATACTGGCAGCAAAGAAAAAAGGCACACTCACCTGGAATAATAATAAAATCTCCTTTGCTCAAGACCTCCCAATACAAATAAGACAAGCAAGACAACTAATATCTCCATACTGCGGGTTCCTAATAGAAAAAAATCAAATTCCAGATGAAATATCCAAATCAGTCTACATCAAAGAGGTTAAATACATGGTCACTAACCCCAAAGAGGCAAAAGAGACATTCCTGGCCGTTTTCAAGCAAATTCCACCTTCAGAAGTGAAATAAATCCACAAAAAATGATAAAGGAACCTTGGGTGAAAAAACAACCCCATTCACGAGCACTCTAGCTGGGATCCAACTCTGAAAGCTTCCCCTTGCTGTCTAGGCCCTTAAATCCATGATGTGAGCTATGAGGAACACAGGAAAAGGAAGTATAGCCTGGGTAGGAACCAAAAATCAACTGCCATTTCTGATGCGTAAATATAGGAAGGAGCCTCCTTCTGGGACATTGTTCTGCAAATTCAGTCCCCCTACGATTTTGAGGACTCCATTAAGAACAGTCAGACAAAATGGATTTCAGCAAGCTCCAAAAGATTTTACTGCCTGAAAAATGAAAATTGATCTGCACCAGCTAAAAGAAGAAAGCTGCACCATAGATGTCAACCAACCTGCAAGCAAAACCTTGAAGAAATATAGTACTGTTGAACTGAACCATTTACTAAAACAGTACACCCAGTACTGTGTAGGTGAATGAAAATCCAGCCTTAAATAATAGGCAAGAAATAAACTGTCAAAAACAGGCTAGCTCATAGATTAATATTGGGAAAAAAAGGAAAAAAATTGTTAAATGTTTTATGTAAATACTAGAAATGTGTTAAAAGATCCTGGAGAGAAGTAATCTCAGGAAAATAGTAAAATAACTTAACAATCTTGGGGTAATGTAAATATAGCCTTAATATGTTAACTATAGCAGAAGGACTGTTCAGCTAAGCTGTTTTTTTTTTTTTTTTTATGTGTCTCTATACTTCCTACCTCTGATAAATAGGTGCTAAGTATATATTTTACAACCCACACAGATTGATGTGGAAAAACATTACAGGCACCAAAGAAGGCCGAAATCTGAATAAATAAAGGGGAGGAAAAAGAAGTCAAATGAAAGAAAAATGTAAAATTGACAAGATTGATTATTTAACAATATTACTGTGGTACATATATTGCTATAATTTACTGAGGAATGTATATTAATATGCTGTTTTAAAAATACTATTAGAAAGAATTAGTCACAAGACAAAAACAATGCATGCTGTACCTTAAATGCAGTACCATAATTGTATAAATAATATGTTGGAAGAGGCTAGGGATATTAAGTAGCAGTGTTTGTTGAGGGAACTAGTTTGTTCAGCATTGTCCACATTGTTTATAGTAACACAGGGGGGATACTATGGGTTAAATCTATATCTAAAAAGAAAACACATTCCAAGATTAGACGTAAAGGTAAACCGGGTTCAGGCGCCTAGGCAGCGAGACATTTCCCTGCGATACATTTTTGGTTGGGGACATGGGGGCTGAAGATATTCAGCCAGAGAAATATGGCTGTTTGCAAATTAAGAGAAGAATGTGTTGTCATACCTACAACTTCAATAACCAAATTCACAGGGGGAAAACAAACAGCCATATTTCAATAACCAAATTCACAGGGGGAAAACAAACAGCCATATTTCTCTGCAGCTCAATGTCACTTCCGCCATGTGTCCCCAGCCAAAATGTATCGCAGGGAAATGTCTCGCTGCCTAGGTGCCTGAACCCAGGTAAACCATATAACGAACCTTCATCCTCCAGGGATATAGTGGTTAGGCACAGAGTAGGGACGGGGATAAATAGATGATTTCCTAAACCATCACACAGTAACACATACAAAGATAACAAAACAAAACTAATACACATGGCATATCTACAGAATACACCTAATAAATAAATGTGGGAAATAGAATCATGGAATGTTAAAGGGCTCCAAATCAAGAAGAAAAGAAAACTTTTCTTAAGACCTTACATTAAAAACCACAGCCAACCTCATACTAATACAAGAAACACACTTGACTGCAGAGCAATGGGCAGAAATTAGCAGAAAGAAATGGATAAGTCGAATCATAGCTTCAGAGGGGAAAACAAACAGTGCTGGGGCTGCCATAATAATTAAAAACCAATTTAAGGAAAAAATACTTAAAAACCAAAGCTGACAAGGAGGGAAGATGGTGTTACGTAACATTTAGTAGTCCTACAATACCAAAACCTATAATGGTACTTAATGTTTACGCACCCTGTAATAACCAACAACACTTTTTTATGTCATTATACCCAACATTAAACCAATTTAAAGATCACTACCTAGTGATTGGAGGTGACTGGAACACATACCAAAAACCCAGAAACGGATAAATCTAATCTGACCAAATCACATAATAAACAAGCCACATTAGCCCTTAATGAACTCAAACAAGATTTCAGACTATATGACCCATTTAAATATGGGAACAGTGCAGATAAAACAGGACAATTCACATTCTATTCGCAATGCCACAAAATGTGGTCAAGGATAGACTTCTTCTTAATCTCTGACATATTCATTAACATGGACCCAACAATAACTATACATACCAGGTTATTTTCAGACAACTCCAAAATCACACTGAACATTAACTGGGACAAAAAGATATATTTAGAGAATAGGGGTCATAATTGGTCATTAAACCCTAATTTACTTTCCCAAATGGATGTAATAAAAGAAACAGAAACAATACTAAAAATAGCTCTTACAAATATCACTAACTCCTAAGTACCAACTGACATAGAATGGGCTGCAACCAAAGCACAAATTAGAGGATTGTTTATCAAAAAAGCAGCATACTATAAAAAAAATACAACTGAAAGAGGCGCATACACTGAAAGGGAAAATAGAGCATCTTGAAAAAGAACTAATAAATAACCCTAAGAACCAAACAGAAGCAGAACTTTTAAAACTGCAAAGGGATCTATATATGTTAGAAACCAGGAACCTATCTTTTTATGAAGCCAGAATGTTAGCCACTTACGCAGAAGAAGCTCAAATACCATCTAGAGCTCTGGCCAGAATTATCTCCCAACACAAAAATGCCTCTAATATATCAGAAATAAACTACAGAGACAACAACTACACAAAAAATGAAGACATTATTAAAACATTTGAACAAATATACTCTCAAATATATGGAGCACAAATACTACAAACCTCAAAGGAAGATAGAACTCTTTTCCTTCAAAAACTGAAATTCCCTAAACTCAATTTAGACCAACAAAAACACCTAACTGAACTGATATCCATCAGTGAAATTATTACAACAATCGAACACTTAAAAGCGCATAAGGCTCCGGGTCCGGATGGACTCACATCAGAATTTTACAAAGCATTTTCCCCCTTGATAGCCAAACTACTATACTATACACTGAATTACATAATAAACTATAAAATAAATGATATCCACTTTAATGCCTCTAAAACCATCTTTATATTAAAAGAACACACAGACCCCAAAAACCCCGACAGCTACAGACCCATCTCCCTCTTAAATATAGATACTAAAATATTTACCTCTATACTTGCAAACAGAATGAAAAATATAATAGAGAAAATCATTTCCCCAGAACAATCTGGTTTTACACCACAGACAGACTAGTGACAATACATTAACATTAGATGCACTAATATCCTATGCTAACCAATACAATATCAACATCTACACAATGGTAGTGGATGCCCACAAGGCATTTGATAGGGTTAATCTAGAATTCTTACTCCAAACACTACCCTACTTTAATATACCCAATAACTTCATTCAGATCATCCAAACGCTCTATAGCAACCCATACACATCTCTATATATAAACAAAACTTGGTCAAATAGGATCCTAATAAAAAATGGAACAAGACAAGGATGCCCATTATCACCCTTCCTGTTTAACCTATACCTAGAACCACTCTTTCTATACATTAAACAAAATACATACCACAATCCTCCATCAATACACAACTTCAAAATATACCTCACTGCATTTGCGGATGATCTGAACATATACTGCACTACACCAAATTCAGATATAAACAAAATAATAGCTGCAATTGAGCATTTCTCAACTATGTCTAATTACAAACTAAACCTCAGTAAAACTAATATTTTCCCCCTAAAAACACCCAAACTCATCTCACTGATACCATTGTTAAACACAATAAAAATAAAAGAAGAAACTAAATATCTGGGAATCACCTTTTTCCAGGATAACAAAGACTTCTAGCAACACAATGTAAACCTTAAAGGGCAAAATATAATGCAAGACTGTAAAAGATGGAACAGCCTAAAACTACCATTCTTGGCCAAGGTATCAATAATCAAAATGAACATTTTACCTAGACTAATGTATATATATTCATGACATCACAGACAACAATACATAATAAATTCCTCAAACAAATTCATACCTTCGTAGCAAAATTTATATGGGAACCCAAAAAAAACTAGAATCTCCTATACAAAATTAACACTTCCCCAAAAGCAAAGGAGGACTAAATCTACCAGATTTTAAAATGTACTACTCGATCATTAACACTAACAGAATACTAAGAATAGCTGAACATAGCCCGTCAGTGGAAAATTGGTCTCCTCTTTGGGTGACAATCTATTATAGATATAGTAAAGCTCTAGGTTTCAATCCCAAAGCACTTCCATTCCTGAAGCAGAAAGAAATACAAACGTATAACATTATAGAGCCCTTAAAAGATTCTATCAACTTAGCGCAAAAACTCTTTCAATTCTTGAACCTTAGACAAGTCATGACAATACTGCAACCCCTTCATAAAAACCCAAATTTAAAAATAAACCTAAATCACACATAATAATCCTAAGACAAATCAAGAACTGTGTTCCAGTTACCTCCAAAATGTTACTATGACTAATAGTGACATAGAAACAAACTATTATCACAACAAAGAAAACTATTAATAATTCATATAAAATGATAAATGAAATCAAATACCAGAAAGACCTCCTCTTCTCTAACTACTGGAGAAAAATTAAACCATCCATAGATGATCAGCAAATAAGCCAGGCAATCAATCTAACACTGAAGATTATACCCCTCAAAAGTTAGCATACACTATGATCAGTAATAATGCTTATTTTACACCTGCAATCCTACACAAATTTAACACATCAAAATCACCTTTTTGCCCACACTGTAAGGACCAGATAGCTGACTTAATCCATGTATTTTGGAGCTGTAAATGTGTCTATAAACTCTGGAACTCTCTCAAGGTACAATTACAAAAAAACAGGTTATCAAACATCAACATTAACTTGGGAATTCACTCTATTACACATTCTCCCACCCAACATACCAAGAAAACAAGCAAATATACTTTTAACAATTTTCCTACTAATGAAACTGTATATAGCTTTTAAATGGCTAGATACGATAAATATCTCTTGGGAGGGTTTTAAACAAGTAGCTATACAACACCTTTTAGCTCATAAAATAGTAATAGATAAAAGAAACAAAAACATGAAATCCAGAGAGATTTGGGAACAAACCTTTAATATCATATTAGCATAATTCATCACACAGCAACTTAGAAATACACTATAATGGAACCAAAGAACACATACAAGTTCAGATATTAAATAATAACTTGGATATTACGAATGTATATACTGTCTATATAACTGTGGAACTTACAGTAACAATAGATATGTTGTACGACCTATATCCTGTGGTATTTGACATCAATGTATAACATATATATATATGTATATATCTATATAATATATATTTACGGTCATGTTGTAAGATAGTTTTTATTTGTGACATTTATTAAAGTAAAAATAAAAATTATTGGAAAAAAAAAGGAATGATAACCATATACTTGGGTGCAAAATCATTTTGAAGACAGCAGGGTTGGTGGTACATTATGGGGGAGGGGAGGATCCTGAGCCTTGGAGACGAAATCTAAATTGCTGGCCGGAAATGCCCATTGGTTGAGGCTGATGGAAGATGACCACATGAATCTGTCCTTATGGTAAATACAAATCTTTGATGCTCATCATTCTTATTGTTGCAGTAGCCTAAAGTTTGTATCCTGCCAGATATATAGCAACTGGCCAGCTTCAAGAAGCTTTCATCCCCTCCCAAACTGTCACTCTGGCTGTTTACAGGATGATCCCTTTTTGGGAAGAGCTATATAACAGCCAGAGTGACTAAAAATGTTCAGTACTTTCTAGCCACTTTCTTCATATGCGTCTCTAAGGCTCTCCAGGATTAGCAGTCAGCCTGAAGCTTCCAGTTAGACAGATAATACCCCTTTGGGGAACCCTTCCATACTATTTTGTATTAACAGAAATGTGTTTTATATTTTTACTGAATTTCTGTCACAATTGAGATACATCTCTTTAAGAAAACCAGTTTTTGAGGAACAGAGGCCAGATTTTCCTTGAATATTGTATTTACTGTCTTGAAATGGCTGTCTAGTTATCCAGGTGGCTATTTATGCTGTAAGGCTTAATTTCTACACTTTTTTATTTAAAACTACATGTTTTGATTTCTTTAACGAAAAGTGTATTTTTTGGGGCATCTGTGTTTGTTATGCCTATGAACCTTCAAGATAACCTATTGATTTAATTTTTTCAAAAGTTATTTTCAGGGTGAAATGACCTTATTTCTTAAAAGCATAGGATTTTTGCTGCTTGTGTAAGTTTTTATGAGGATTTTTTTCAGGGTTGTGTGCTGCTTATGTGAACTGACAATGCACCTTCCTACCAATACCTTCAACTGCACCGTACTGGTAATAAGACTTCTTCCTCAGCAACAGCAGTGATACTCACCCCAGTCCTGCTGTTCCTTCCTCTAACATACCTAAAAAGAAAAAGCAGTTAAAGCACAATTCCTTGCCCTTAGTGCAGGCTCAGTTAGTGCCTTAGCCAATAGTAGGTGACTCTGGAGTAACCATTGCAGGTTCCTCAGACCACTGTCAGTTTCTGAGAGTCCATCTGGTGTAGTTTTGCCCACCAGTATGGACTGGGGTCAGACATGACTTCTTTGGCTGTTACGTTGTTCAATCAAGACATGGGAGTGCCATCCATTTTAGGTGCTGGAAGCACCCCGTGGGGGTCTTCACAGGGTGTCCTTGGAAAATGACCTCTTGCTAAAACAGTATCCCTTCTCCTTCTCTTTCTTCTTCAAAGATGTCCTTAGAAAGAAGAATCAGAAGGTTAATCATTGTAATCATAAGGAGACTTTTAATCTGGGTGTCAAGTGACTCATCCTATTTCTTTTTCCTGTACTCCAAAGGATGATGATATTTGATCAGATGATTCTCATATGAACAGAGTTTCTAGAGTTTTTCAGATCCTCAAGTTATTTCACTCCAAATTCTTGACTCCCTTTAAAAGACAAAACAAACAAGCAATATCTCCAAACAGACAGGCACCTAAGAAGGGATAGCAGGAGAGGACTAAGGAAAATCTAAAAAAAATGGAAGTCATGTACCTTCCCCAGAATGACTAAGCTTGAATCCAGGTCACACCTTCCCCATCTTGCCCCAGCATCTGTTCCTGTTTCACAGAAACTGAGCCTAAAGGCTCCATTTGGGCAACAAATTGTTTCAGACAAATGGGTTTGAGGGTGATTCAGGAGGGTTACAGTTGGCGGTGGATACAAAACCCCCTTCATTTCAGGAGAATACCTTTTCACCTATCGAATCGAACAGATTTGTTTCCTCTAGTGCTCTAACACATGTTAGATGCAGGAGTCATAGTGCATGTTCCTGCAGATCAAATACCAAAAGGATTTTATTCCAGAATGATTACTGCTCCAAAGTAGGAGCACTCATGAAGACCAGTTTTGAATCTTTCTTCCCGCTATCTTTTTTGTAAAGATTCCAAAGTTCAAGATGTTGACCCTTCAAACAGTGTTAGCGCTGATCCCAGATCAGAGCTTTATTGGTAACTTTAGATCTCAAACATGCTTGCCATCACATTCCAGTAGCAAGCAGCTTCAAGAGATTTTAAGAATTTGTGTATCTGGGACATATTATCAAGTCTCTGCATTACACTTTGGGTTGTCCACTGCACCAAGAGTGTTTGCAAAGTGTCTAGCCAAATAATAGCCTGATGAAGATTGCAAGATGTCTGCAATTTCCTCATTTAGATGACTTGCTTATTTGTGCATAATTTTTTTCCTATTTGTCAGATGCTCTTAACAAAGGTATTTTCACTCCTAAAACAGCTGAGATTCCAGGTAAATATGCAAAAATCCTCCCTTAGTCTGTCACACAGATTTGTGTTTCTAAGTTGCCTAGTAGGTACTGTGTCTCAAAAGGCTTTCCTTCCTCAGGAGAAGACGGAGTTGTATCTGGAAATCTTTCTTAGTTTTCTCTGTAGTCTCAAGCTACATCCAGACAGTTTCTCCGGATATTAGAATAAATCTAAGATGACGTCTCTGTAAATCTATCAGAAGCATATCGGCGTCAAGTAGGAATGGAAATCAAACCAGGAGGAGATAAAAATCAGGCATAAGGTAAAGGACCAGATGAGAAGGCAAGAAATGTGGAAAATGCAGAGGTATAATTTCAAGTATAAAAATCTTCTGGAAGAACCTCATGTTGATCAGGAACAAATGCAGTAATGGTTAAGGAGAGGCATATTCAAACCAAGAGATGAAAGGTTAATATTGGCGGCCCAAAATAGCGGGCTACGCACATGCTGGTTTACAAAGTCCATTGAACATGTGGGAGAAACAGACAAATGTAGATTTTGTAAAACTGAATTGGAAACAGTCGCACACCTCGTTGCTGGGTGTGACATACTAATGACAGAAGGACTGTATACTGAAAGATATGATAAGGTGCCAAGACTGTTGCACTGGCGATTGTGCAAACATTATGGTATTGAAGTGGCTGAAAAATACTGGAAACATGAGCCACAAAGCATCATAGAAAATGATGAAGTTTATATCACATGGGGTCCATTCCCATCATGGTATTAGAAACCCAAAAGATTTGGAAAAATTAAAAAGATATTGGGCCTTATGACTTCGTGATTCTAATGATTCCCTTTGCCAATTTACATATAAGGAACATGTGGAACCAATATTCTCACCCCGTGGAATTTCAGATTTCAATTTTTGGCTTCATCAACTCAGAACTGCATTGGTGGAGGGATCAGATGGCTCAAAATCCAGGTCTCCCATTTTCACCACCCACCCCAACACAATCTGTACTGACTGTTTCCTCAGATTTTGCTTGGGCAGCAGTTTCAAATGGGCGAAAGTGCAATGAATATGGAACAGTTCAAGCAGATTAAATTACATCACTGCCAAAGAAATCATGTCTGTGATTCATGCCACAAATTGTCTGCATCATCTCTGGTACCTTGTAATGTGGTGCATAAACTAGGGGGCACCAGGTCACACTGTTTGTGTGGTAGTGGTAGCTTGGGAGTTAAGTCTACTGTACTCCTTAATTTTTCAAACTTCTTGTATACTGTCAGAGCAAAACATAGTAGCAGACAAGCTAAGCAGATCCTCGACAAACCCTCATGAGTAGAAACTCAATAAAGAGGTCTTCTAGGAGTTGATCCAGGTATGGGGAACACTTCAAGTAGATCTTTTCAACTGCTTTCAAAATGGACAACTAAAGCAACTCAGTTCCAGGACTACCTGCAAGCAGGCATGGAAAACAGTTGCTGTTTCATTCCCCTGGTCAAGGATGCTCCTATATGTATTTCCAAACTTTCCAGTGTTTTTCAGAGAAACTCTGAAGATTCAGAAAGACTCTTAAAATCATTGTGGTGAGTCCCTTCTGGCCCAGGAGAATTGATTCTTCCTTCTTATGATATGGGCATGGGCATTTACCATAATCGTCCTCACAGACTGGGTCTACTCACACAGGACAAGGGGAGTTTTATATCCCCAATAACCAGGGACCATTCAATGATTGTGTGTCACTGGTGCTTAAATATTTGCATGAGTAACTATCTTTTGGACTCTCTTACTCCTCTATAAGAGTACCTCTTGTGGCCATTTTAGCCTGTCTGCCCAGAGATCTCTCTCTTTCTTCTCTGTTTATTGTAAAACAGTTTCTAAAAGGAGTTTATACTGGAGACAAATTCAAAGATATGTTCCTTCTCCTTGGGATCTGAACTTTGTGCTGGAAAAGTTTACTATGTCACCCTTTGAGCCTCCCTGTCAGGCTGATTTAGGGTTCATTACCTGGAAAACTGCTATTTTGATTGTGCTGACATCTACTAGAAGAATATCTGAGTTGCAGGCTGGGAGTACCCTATCTGGTTTTCCATGGAGGCAGAGTCATTCTGCACACAAATCCCTCTTTTATGGCCAAGGTTATTTCAGACTTCATGTTGAATCAAGCTGTCAACCTCCTTGTTTTCTATCCAGAACCTAAAAACAAGGGAGAAAAGATTCTACATATTCTGATGCTGGAGGTATGATTTATTTATTTATTTATTTTACATTTGTTTATCGGGCAGGTCCGATTGCGAACAAATCCCATTTTCAGCTGAGAAAAACTCTGTAACACTTTACAACAAACAGTGTTTACAAAAAGATACCGTATATCAAACATTAATTATAACAAGTAATAAATGCAATAATATTAAGCAGCAACAATATTGTATACAGATTAGACAAGGTTTTTAAACAATAGTATAAAGTTAAGGTGATTTACATTGATAATGTGTATTTTCTAGTGTAGTAGCTGTTGTAATGCAGGTCATCTTGTCAAATGATCTGATTATCAGTTTTAAAAAGTAGTAGTTGTTATTAGTAGGTTATATTGTCTGATGTAGAGAAAAAGGAGAGGGGGAAATGGGAAGGAGAAGAAGGGGATGAATGTCTGAGAACAAGGAGTTTTTATGTAAGTTGGATATGTTCTTGCTAAAATGTGTAATAGCAGGTATTAAGGTAGGAAGTTTAGGGTTTAACTGGGGATGTGGCAAGAACATATCCAGTGTTTGATCAGGTGGTCTTTAAGGAGCGACTTGAAGTGGAATAGATTTTCTTTTAATAAGATTGATTGAGGGAGACTGTTCCAGATTTTGGAGATATAATTCGAATAAAAAGAGTCTCCAGCCTTGTTATTATATTTGGAAATCTATAGACGAGATTTATTTGAGGAGAGGAGACTATTAGTGTAGTGCTGGAGGATTTGTTGGAGGACTGGGGGTTTGTCTTGGTGAATGAATTTGTGGGTGGTAATGAGTTGGGTGTAGGTTAAATGGTGGGTTAGTTCTAGCCAGTTTAGTTGTTGTAATGGCTATCAGTGTTGGGTTTGATGAGGGTCGTTGATTGCAAACTTAGCAATTTTGTTATAAAAGGCCTTGAGTTTTGTTACTTCTGTTTTGTTTAGATTGGTGAATATGGGTAGGCATATAACAAGTTGGAGAGAAACTGGGTTCTGACTATTTCTTGTCTGTTAGTAGTAGTGAGGAAAGGTTTTATTCTATAAAGAGAACCTAGTTTTATATGTGTCTTTTTGATGGCTTGAGCTAGGTGTTTGTCAAATGTTATGTTATTATCTATTATTACACCTAGTAGTTTAGTTTGGGACACTGTTGATATGGTAGTATTGTCTGATGAGTGTATTTCAAATGATTTAGGGGAGTCAAGGGATTTACCAGGATGGAACAGCATGAGTTTAATTTTAATTGGATTAAATAATAGTTGTGCATAGGATAGCCAAGATTCTACTGCTGAAAAGACTTGTGTTTTTGTGAAGAGAAGGGGACCCAGGATTGAGCCCTAAGGGACTCCCATGGAAATAGGTAAGAGAGATGAGAGATCATGCTGCCATTTCACAGCTTGTTGGCGATCATTTAGGTAGTTAAGAAACCAGGCTAGGGATGAGTGGCTAAGTTTGAGAAAGGCTAGCTCTGTGAGGCATTTCTGCTGAGGTACGGTATCAAATGCTTTGGAGAGATCTAAGAAAATGGATTATAAAATTTGGCTGTCATTTCTGTGTTGGTTTATAGTATTTGTAAAGTTTAGAAGGGCAGTTGTGCTGTGGTTGGGGCAGAAATGCTGTGTAACAGTTAAGAGTTTGTTAGGAGATAGTGCAAAAGCTGTGTGTGTGTGTGTGTGTGTGTGTGTGTGTGTGTGTGTGTGTGTGTGTGTGTGTGTGTGTGTGTGTGTGTGTGTGTTTCAGAATTTTGGCAAATGGTGATAAGATTATCTGCCTCTATATTTATTGAGCTCAGTAGAGATCCCTCCTGTATGCAGTGGGATGATGTAAGATAATTTCCAGAGGCATGGGATATAGTATTCTGAAGTAGAGCGGTTGATCAGAATAGAGATAGGGTAAGTGATACTATCTGCTGCTATTTTAAGAAATTCAGAACATAAATTGTCCGCTACAAGGGAGGTTGATTTAAGTTTACCAAGTAGTTTTTTTATGGTGTTAGTTTGGATGGGCTTAAAGTAGAAAGTATCCTTAGTTTCTTTAGGAGGAGTAAGGATAGTCAATGGGGAGTTGCAGGGTTTTTTGGAAAGAAAATGTACTGAGGTAGTAAAGAATAAATTAAATTGTGTAGCTATACTATGATCTACTGTGATGGGAAAGAAAGAGGTAATTGCAAACACATTTTCTGGAATTGTAATAAGCTGGCAGACTTTAAAGATTCCTTGCAGACTACTCTTTCAGAGAAACTGGGTGAGCAAGTTGGTGTAGCTAAGGAAGTGATTTTTTGAGTTATAATGCAGAATCAGAATTGCCTACACATAATAAGGCCTTGCTGACTTGTTATGGTGACTGCCAAGAAAAAGCAGTTACTAGAAAATGAAAATCCAAGTCTAAACCAATTGTACTAGAAGTAGTGAATATTGTAACAGAGATAAAACAAGTGGAATTTGGATCTTTAAAAAGGG
This sequence comes from Protopterus annectens, assembly GCF_019279795.1. Lineage (NCBI taxonomy): Eukaryota > Metazoa > Chordata > Ceratodontiformes > Protopteridae > Protopterus > Protopterus annectens. The sequence goes on from NC_056733.1 coordinate 525,969,321, forward strand.
TGGGAGCTAATTACATAGAAAAAAATGGGAATTGTGGGAGCAATAAATCTAGTGGAGGAACGAGGTTTAAAAGATGGCAGGATTTGAATGATCTATGTAATGTTTGACAATGACTGGATAGATTATAAGTGATATATAATGTTTGCAACTAAAATTATGTCAATATGGCATATTTTCATTTATGTAAATGTATGATTGTCTATGTCATGTGATAATTTAGTAAAGATGTTTCATAGGTTCATAGGTAGGTACTAGGCTATTGGCCCTAGGGCCTATACAAGCCTAGCCAAAAAGGTACCCTGGCTTTTGCCATCCAAGAAAATTATTTTCCTGTGCCCCTGTCAAGCAGAACCACAGAAGTGATCCCCGGGGTGAATTTCCTATTACACATCCAGTCATTAAGATTTTTCTTGAAGAGTGCTAATGAGGAGCTCTGTTTGACATAGATAGGTAGTCTGTTCCAGAGTATGGGAAGACTCTTGGACAGGAATTATCCCTCCGGCATGTTCTGTTTATTGGGGTGACAAGATTTAGGTCCATAGAGCGTGTAGCTTGGAGGGATTGGGATTTCTGTAAGTGGAGCATGTCCAACAGCTCTGGGTTTGACATAGCTTTGTATGTTAGGCAGAGATCGCCTCTGAGTAGGCGATATGCGACGGAGTAAAACTGGAGTTTTTTGAGACGGTCTGCATAAGGCATCTGTTTGAGGCCAGTAATCCTCTTTGTGAGGTATTTTTGCGGCCTTTCCAGTTGTTGTAGATTTCTTGTGAGGTACATACCAAAAGGGGCGTTGTACTCTATAATGGGTCTATTGAGTGATGAGTAGAGGGGAACAATGACCTCTTTTTTTCTGGATAAGAAACCTTTTGTGATGAGGTGTGCCACGTAGAAGGATTTCCTGACCACTGTGGCGATGTGATTATCAAAGGAGAGACTACTGTCCACCTGTATCCCAAGGTCTCTTATCACACTTTCGGTGTTAAGTAGACTACCGCCTATGTGGTAGCTCATGGGTACAGAGTTTTAACCAAAGGAGATGACCATGCACTTTTTGGCATTGAGCTTGAGACCATGTCTTTGACATCAGGCATCTGTCTCAGTGAGGCCCTTTTGTAGAATATCCACATTAGGAGTTTCGATTACGGCTCCTAGTTTGCAGTCATCTGCGAATTTAGCTAGCCAAAGACCTTCTGTGTTAGCCTGTACTTCAGAGAAGTAGATACCAAACAGGAAAGGACCCAGGACTGAACCCTGTGGTACTCCACTTGTCACTGGTGTGAAGTCTGATTTGGAGTCTGCTACTTTCACAGTGTGGGTTCTGTCAGTAAGCCAGTTGGCAACTCATCTTGTGACATAAGGATTTATCCTTAGTTTAGTGAGTTTATCTATAATTCCAGAGTGGGGGATGGTGTTGAATGCCTTGGCGAAATCTAGATAGGCTGTGTGAACCACCTTATCCTCATCTATGGCTTTGGTGACTACTTCAAAGAAGTCTATCAGGTTTAGGAGACATGATCTGCCTTTTACAAACCCAAACTGTGTGGGGTCCAGAGTTTGGAGATCTCCAATTTCTTTGTTTATGAATTCCATGATGATACGTTCCATGGCCTTGCAGACGTGGCTCGTCAGGCTAATGGGGCGGTAGTTCCCGGGGTCTGTTGTGCCCCCCCCCCTTTGTGGAGTGGGTTAACTGTTGCGGTGCACCATTCAGTGGGCACAAAGCCTGAGATGAGGCTATGATTGAACATGGTACTTAGGTGGGGGTGCCAGTTCATTCTGTAGTTAATGTAGAAGGCAGCCTGGGATGTTGTCAGGTCCCGTGGATGCTGTGTTCTTGGCTTTGGAGAGTGAGGTTTTTACCTGTGCAGCCGTGATTACAGGAACTTTGCATTCTTCTGGTATAAGGATGGGCCCTTTAGGGGGTGAGAGGGGGTAAAGTTAGCCCTGAACCTATCTGCCAGGATGTTGGCAATATCAGTTGGTTCTGTATATTTAGTGTCATTGTGCTGTAACTCAGAGCAGATCTGAGTGTTGCCATTGCGTTTTTTGACAAAGCTATAGAATGCTTTGTGGTTGTCTTTAGAATCCGTGGCAATTTTCTTTTCATAACTAGCTTTGGTGGATTTTATGAGGGATCTCAGCTTCTTACTGAGGCTGACCAGGGAGTTCCTCCAATCATGGGATTTTACTCTTTTTTGCAACAGTTTCTTTCTTCTGTTGTAGAGTTTGTTTATGGCAGAAGGCCACCAGATTGGCTTCCTTTTTTTGGAGGATAGCATCTTAGTGTTGTTAGGGATAGCATGATCCATGCACTCGTGTAAGTGCTTATAAAGTGCATTTGTGTAGGATTCAGCAGTCGTACCTCTATTGTCCATCTGCATGGGTGTCAAGAAGTTTGCCACTTCTGTCTTAAGAAGCGTGAAGTTGGCTTTGGAGAAATTTTTTACGGTTGTTTTCCTAATGGGGGTAGGAGTGGGATGTGGATGTCTAGGGTGATTAGCTTGTGGTCGGATCTGACCAAAGAGGAGCTGACCTCTGGTGTGGAACACCGGTCACCCATGTTGGTGATGACCAGGTCTAGGATATTGCTGCCCCTGGTGGGGGTGTGGATAAGTTGATCCAAGGTGTTGGAATTAATGATTTCCAGAAAACGTTGAGCAAAAGAGTTGGTACATGAGTAGTTTTCCCAGTTAATGGTAGGGTAGTTGAAATCACCCATTATTAGAGTGTTGGGTTGTACCTTTATATTTTCCAGTGTATCAAGAAAAGAGGAGTGGGAATCCTGGGGCATGGTGGGGGGGGGGTTTGTAGCAAGCTACAATCTGGATTGCGGTTTTGCCTAGAGTTAGTTGAACTTGGATAATCTCGGATGCATCATGCTGAGCAACTAGCTTGGAGGTGTGGATATCCTTAATGAATATGGACACGCCTCCACCTTTAGTGTTTCGGTCCAGGTTTGGTGGCCGAAAGGTGTGGTATGAATTATAGCCTGGTAATGCAGGGGTGCTCTCTGGAGCTTTGAACCAGGTCTCTGCCACTGCACAGATGTCAATGTTCTACATTTTAAGGAGTGCCTCGAGTGAGTGCATTTTGAGATTTAGACTTCTAGCACTGAGTAGCATTACCCTCAGATTTTGCTTGCTTGTACCTGTTACGGTGGTGAATTTGTCATTTGAACCTTGCCTAAAAAGGGCACTATAGGGGTGGCAAGAGCCTTTGCCAGTATCCAGAATCCCAAGGGTGACAGGTGCAGGCCATCTCTGGCAAAGCAGCGTGGTCTGTCGATCATGTCATCCCAGGCAGACAGATACTGGATTCCCTTAGAATGAAACCAGAAACTTAGCCAATTGTTAAAGTCAATCATTTTGTCCTTGTACTGTGGTGTCATTCTGGGTGATGGCAGGATGCTACTCAGGGCTAGGGTCATACCGGCCTGGGCTACAAGATCGGAGAGCTCCTCCATGTCTCTTTTCATGTAGTCCAGAGAGGTATGTCGCAGGTCATTCACACCAACATGGACAATGACAGAGTCATATTTGTACTTTTTGTGGAGTGACCTGAGTGTGTGCATTATGTGGCAGATTCTGGCACCTGACAGGCAGCTGCCAGTAACTTTTTCCTTGTTTAGCCTGGTGAGTGGAACATCAGTGTGCCTGACTATAGAGTCATCTATGACTAGAGTGTTGGGTACGTTATGCCTTATGGGCTGTAGTTGAGTGGCACACTGAGTATGTGGGCTATGTGTCATTTGGGTTGTGTTGGGAGGTGGAGGTTGCTTGCATTTCTACTTTGGAAGTCTCTGTTGTTTGGGCAGATTTGTACTGAGAGCCTCCACGAATGTAGGTGTGTGTTTTATGCTTCTGTGTGTGTGTTTTGGTGGTGTAGGTTTTGATGGCCTATGTGATGAGTGTGGTGCAGTGCAAGTGTTTACCTTCTCCTCTTGACTGTCTAGGCCAGTCTTTGGTGAAGAGAGCTTTGCTTCCAGTTTGGCTATATAACTGCATCTCTCACAGGTCGTAGTTTGGGTGGTAGGAGGAGAGGGTTATCTGTGTAGATGAGGTAATTGCTGCATTGTGCCAAGATGCCTAGATTCATCAGGTAGACAGGAGGAAACACCGGGAGCTGACCTTTAGACATGCCTGAATAGGTGCTTATTTATTAAGTACTAAAAACTGTTTTCCTCTAGATAAGTGAGGAAAGTTGAGTGCTGTAGTAATTTGTAACTTATTTAGTGCTTACAATGAGTTTTGAACAAGTGCTGAGATCAAAGAAACAGATGAGTGCTAAAACTAAAAAGCTGGCTAGTTGCAAGGGAAATTTTGAAAAACAGACATTATGGCGCCAGGAATAGTTTAACCCCAGTTAAGTGGGATGGGCTTAGGAGCTCACAAACAGTCCTGGACACAGCAAATCCATATCTGACCTGCCACAGGAAAGGGGAAGCTAGCTTAGAATTTTTTTCCAGTAAAGTGGAAATGGAGAAAGCTGGAACAGAAGTTAATTCAATGTTAAGAATCTGAGTGGGTTGGCCTTCACAAATGTTCTCTATTAGATTGAGTGAACTAATGACACTAGACTGGGAGGAGTGTCACAGATCAAATATACAGTATGGGCAGGCAATTGCAAAGCCACCAAGTATAAGAACACACAACACTAGGGAGAGTGGGTGGGAAAAATTACAGTTCCTAGCTGTAGCCACTAAATGAAAGTTTTAAACAGATCAAGGAGCAGACTCGAGAATGCTTTTAACTGTAAACAGACAAAAATGCACAGAAAAGCTCAGATAGAGCACTCACAAACAGAAAATACAACTCTCAGTATGAAAAAGCAGTTTACAGTTAAGTAATGTTAAAACAGTATAAAACAGTACATAAATGCAGTGAAACAATAAAAAAAGCTTTATAACAGTGCCAAATGTAGATCAACTGTATAGCACAATTATAAGCGTTTCAAAGTGCAGTTCAGTGAAATAAGTGTAAGAATTAACTTATCCTGCTCTTGGAATCTTAAGGAATTTCCACTTATGCAATGCAATCCAGAGCCTGACAATACAAGCAGAACCTTTATAAGACACAAGGTTTATATAGCAGTAAGAATGGAAGAGTTGGAAGATCAGATTACTACTCAGCCCCTATTACCCAATCACTCGTAGTACAGAAGGTCAGGAGACCTTGTTACTCTCAATAATAATGAAGACAATCAGCAGAAAATGGCTGCCAGAAACACAGGAAACTCAAACAAAACTACCAGCCTAGACAAGAGGCCTCTATCAAGATTATGCCACCTGAGCAGAACACAGAAACCTCACTTTAAAAGTATAGAAAGAACACCCACAAAGAGAAAATACAAGCCTCAGTATGAAAAAGCAGTTTACAACTTAGTAATTTAAATAAAAATGCAATTATAGTAATGCACACTATTACAGTTCCTAGCTGTAGCCACTAAATGAAAGTTTTAAACAGATCAAGGAGCAGACTCGAGAATGCTTTTAACTGTAAACAGACAAAAATGCACAGAAAAGCTTGGATAGAGCACTCACAAACAGAAAATACAACTCTCAGTATGAAAAAGCAGTTTACAGTTAAGTAATGTTAAAACAGTACATAAATGCAGTGAAACAATAAAAAAGCTTTATAACAGTGCAACATGTAGATCAACTGTATAGCACAATTATAAGCGTTTCAGAAGTGCAGTTCAGTGAAATAAGTGTAAGAAATAACTTATCCTGCTCTTGGAATCTTAAGGAATTTCCACTTATGCGATGCAATTCAGAGCCTGTCAATACATAATAATAATCATCATCAGCCTCCTTTTTCACATTTTCTACATGGGGTCAGGGAATCATGTTAGTGGTTGCCATTTTCTCACTTCAATGATGCACTCTTGCCTTCTTCAACATTCATGCCTGACTGTCACAGATCTTTTTTCACACAATCCATCTACCTCTTTGCTGGACATACTCGTTTCCTCTTACCTTCTTCCTGTCTGTCCCAAATCTTCTTCACCAGATTGTCTTCTGCTTTTCTGCATGTGTCCAAACCACCATAATCTGTTCTCTTTGATCTTTTCTGCAATTGGAGCTACTTTGTCTTCTGCTCTTATGTCCACATTTCTTCATCTATCCCACAAAATGCATCCTGCCACCCTTCTCAGGCACTTATTTCCATCACCTCTAGCTTCTTCATCTTCTCTACCTCTACTGCCTAGGTTTCTGTACCATGCAGTAGTACTGGTTGCACCACTGTCTTGTACACCTTACTTTTCAGCTTCTTTAGCATTCTTCTGTCATAGACAACACCTGACACTCTATGCCAGTTGGCCCCTCTGATTCTAGCTTTGACCCCTTCATTCAGACTTCTCTTCTCCTCAACCACCTCTCGTAGATACTTAAAGCTATTTAACTGTTCCACTACCCTTCCTTCTATTTCAATTCTCAGCTTCTTCTGATTTCCCCAGTTTGCTGTCATTACCACAGTTTTATCTGTGCTTAGTTTCATCCTATGTGCCTTCAGTTTTGCATTCCATTCCCCTATCCATTGCTGAAGTTCTTGCTCAGAGTCTGCCTGTAATGCCAAATCATCTACCTACAGCAATGTTGTTGATATGTCCCCTCCAACCTGTTTGCTAATGTAGTCCATCACCAGTATAAACAGCAGTGGGCTCAGAACTGAACCCTGGTGTACACCCACTCCCACTGGGAACCCCTCTGTGAAGCCAAACACTGTTTGTATTTGAGTCATTGGGTTCTTGTACATAGCCTGCACTAATCCTGCCAATGTTTCTGGGACCTCAAACCACTGCAGTTCTACCCAGATCAGCTTTCTTGGAACCTTGTCATATGCTTTCTCTAAGTCTAGGAATGCCCAGGTGGACTCTTTCCTCATCTCTAGCTTCTTCTCAACTGTTTGTCTTACTGCAAACATCGGGTCAATTGTTCTGCATCCTGATATGAATCTGAACTAACATTCTACTACTCCAGTTGGCATAATGGTTAAGGTCTTTGCCTCCCATGCAAGGTATACAGTTTGATCCTGACCTCCAACCAGTGTCTGTTTGGAGTTTGCATATTCTCTCTGTGTCTCTTTGGGGTTCCAACCACTTCTGAAAAAAAACATGGTGAGTGTTTCCTTCTCAAACTCACCAATGAATGGAGCTGTGGGCTGCAGCACAGACTCTATATAGTGCCCTATAGGGAAAGAGTTGTACAGACCAACTGCTTTGGGCATCTGCAGTGGTGCACAGTGTCCTCAAGATAGGAGAACATGGATCACAGACTGCATGCCATGGCAGGGCTAGCCACACGACGGTTTAAAATACGGCTGTAGATGATTTGGTCATGTTTTAATAAAGATGTTTCTTGTTTAAAAAAAAAAAAAGAATCTATGCACTCTGGATGTGCATAGGCAAGTAAGATACTACCTTGACAGAACTAAGTCCTTTAGGAAACCAAACCAGCTCTTTTTTATCTGTTTTGGGACTAAGAAAGGACAACCCATGTCTAAACAGAATGTTTCCAGGTAGTTGGCCTTTGCTATTTTTTTTGTTATCCCCACCAAGAAAAATCTACCATAAGCAGTGTTAAGGCAAATTCTACTAGAGCTTTAGCTTCTATAATGGTTTACTGGGAAGGGGTGGATGCTAGAAATATTCTAAAGGCAGCAAATTAGTCCTCCATCCATACATTTACAAAGCACAAGCTGGATTCCTCTCTAGGTCTAGAGATGGCTTTGCTAGGACCATTATCCAGGGGCTCCTGGACCCTTATCCTTCCTCCTCCCAGGTTGGATAAGCTATGGTAGTCTACCCTTAGGCTACAGCAGCAGCAACAGTGAGAATAATGAACATAGTACATTTGCATAAGTTGCACTTACCTATACCAGAATTCTTCTCTGTGGCAATAACCACCCCCTTATTGTATATAGTTGTTGCAGGATATATATATGTGTGTGTGTGTGTGTGTGTGTGTGTGTGTGTGTGTGTGTGTGTGTGTGTGTGTGTGTGTGTGTGTATATATATATATATATATATATATATATATATATATATATATATATATGTATTATATATTATATATACTTTCTACATGTTGTCCTCTAAGAGCATATTGCAGTGGTGGTTGCATTGGTATTCTTGTATATTATTTGTGTTGTTTATATGTTTTTGTTTGTATTGTTGTGTATATTACATGTATATTTTTGTTTGTTTTATGTTTGGTCAGGATGAGTTCCCCATTTTCTGTTGAGCAGCAACAAAGAAGATCCTGAAGATTAGTCATTCTGGCTGTTTTATATAGTTCTCTCTAAAAAAGGGATCAACCTATATGCAGCCAGAGTGACAGTTTGGGAGGGATGAAAGCCTATGGAAGCTGACCTGTTGCTGTATCCTTAGGCTACTGCAACAGTGAAGAATTCTAACATCTACTGTTATAGGTAAGTGCAACTTGTACAACTGTACGTTTCTCCACCCTCAATCTGACCCTATCTGAAAGCTAATGAAAAGTGGCTCAATGTTGCTCAAGGTCTTTTTAAGGCAGTTCAGTCCTTTCAGCCTTCACAGCCTTCTTCATCTTCCTTAGTTTCTGCTCATTTTAAGAGGCAAAGAACTCCCTGTTCTTCTGAAAAAGAATTGTCTGATTCTGACCAAGAAGGACTAGATTATGCCTCTCAGAGTTCATCTCAATCTAGCTTTGAATCTGAGGCAGATGACAACTTTTTTAAACACCTTTGTTAAATTAACACTTAAGACATAGGCAAACATACATTAGCAGAAAAGAAAACAAACCACATCAGCATTATTTCCCATTTACATAGATTATACATTACATATCATACACTCTTGCTGTCTTCCATCAAAGATAAATTCCTTAAATTATTATTAATTATTGCACACATATTCTCTGCTGGTTGATAAAATATGCCTGAACCAGATATAAAACTAATGAGTTTTATCCCAGTCGGTCTTTCCTGGGAAACAAAGATGAAATAAATAAATAAATACATTTTCATTGCTTGTATGTTACTATCCGTATCCATAAACAAGAACTTCTAGTTTCTCAGTTTTTGTATTATCTTTTGTTTAGTCTCTTCCCACATATCCTTAGCTGTCATAATAGAAGCCTTTTCAAGCCATACTCCTAAATACCTCATCTTATCATATCCCCATCAGTATGGGTATTGCTGGACTAATTCATGAATGGGTACACAATTTATGGCTATAGCCTTTATTTTATCTTCATTAATTTTATATCCTGAAAAGACTTGAAACTGTCTCAAAATGTTCACAACACTGAGATGTCTTTTTTGGATTTATCAGGTACAAAATCATATTGTCTGCAAATAAAGCCAACTTTTCTTGCTTACCATAGCAATTATATCCTTGCATTTCTGAGTCTCCTATTTTCTTTGCCAGTGGCTGTAATAATAAAGCAAATAACAAAGGAGAAAGAGGGCTCCCCTGCCTGATTCCTCTGCTCAAACAGAATGTATCAGAGAAGAACCATCCTATTTTAATTCTTGCTTGGGGTAATTCATATATCTTATTAAGTTTATTATTGTATCAGGGAATGCAAAGCTTCCATTGCCCTACTCATAAAATCCCATCTTACATTGTCGAATGCTTGTCTCTGCATCAGGACCCAATAACAACAGTGGTATTTTCTTACATTCTGCTTCCTTTTGGATCATCATTATTTTATTAATGTTATCAGAAGTTGTTTGCCACCCTCCACAAAACCACACTGATCTATATCTATCAATTTTGGCAACCCCTTTGCCAGTCTTTTAGCTAGTATAGACACAAACACGTGATAATCATGGTTTAAAATTGAAATGGGTCTATTTGAAGCTGGGTCTGATGAGTCTTTACTGTCTAAGTAATACAGCCACTACAGCTTACTTCTAAGATGTTGGTGCTTCCCTTCCTTTTAGAATACTGTTAAATAAAATCTTCTGGATCTTTATCACTTTCTTCCTTCCTAACTTCCAAATTTCCACAAGAATACCATCTCTCCATGGAGACTTAATTCTGAAGATTGATTTGACTTTATCATTTTTATATCATCATCATCTTAACAGTTAATTGTTGAGCCTCATTTACCTTTACTCTTGGCTTAAGGTTTCCATGAATATTTCCATTTGTGCTCTTTGTTGATTTCCACATTTATTCCTTTATACAAATTTTCATAAAATTTGTGAAGTATGTCTTACTACTTCTACAGGATCTCTGGATATTTTTCTTCCTATAGGCTGCCTACGTTTGGTGACTTTCTACTTTCTGTTGCTTAAGTCGTGGTAAAAGTTTTTGTGCTCTGGACTTGTTATCAAAAAATAGTTGCTTAACAGCAGTCTTTGTAAAGTCATGCATAATGTTCAGATACCCAATTATTTTCTGCACGTGTTCCTGTTTTTATTCTTTGCGATTCTCCTTATTTTATACTACTTTAAATGTTGTTATTCTCTCTAAGTAATTCTTAATACTTCCTAAGCATATCTCTTTCTCTATTACTTCTACCCTATTTTTAAATTCTGTTTTCATTTTATTCCATTCACTAGCTATAACTTTATTTATTTATTGGCATTTGTGCCCTTATGTGATTTCAGTCAAAGCCATATACTGGGTTCAAAAACACAGCAGTAAACCCCTTAGCTATCAAATAAATCAACTTCCAGCATAATAACAGTTAAAATTGTAGCCTGTACTCCATTTACATTTACTTACTCTACTCATAGGCCCTAAAAAGTCTGGGGTTGGTTTAGCCCTGCCTCTGCTTTTTTCTCGGCTCGCCCTGCTCGCTGCCCATCCTGTTTATAGCCACCAAGCCACACCCCCCATCCTTTCCAACCTACATAACTTCCTCTCCATAATCTCCCTCCCCCTCCCACCATTTTACAGATTAATCACTACTATTCCTCTGAAGCATATCACCCCCATTCATAGATGAAATATACCATTCCATACACCATGTCTATATCAAATTGTAAAATCCTTCCCCTTATACTACCACTCTTAATTCTACCATATTTTTTTACTTGCTATGAACATCTACAAAACAAACCAATACCCTACCTCCACTGATTGCTGAATTTGCCCACTACTCCCAAAACTAGAAATTCTAACTACCTGTTTCTTAATAAACCACTCCAAACAACCCCAAAATCTAAATATGGTCTAAAACTACTATTTAAAGTTCTAAGACTACTAGCTTATCTAAGACAAAACATCACCATAGATGGAGACATTCATCCTAATTCAGGCCCAACCTCAACTCCAAATTCTACCAGCCCTCCACTCTCCCACAGACTGGTTAACTCCCTTCTAATTTGCCATTTAAACATAAGAAGCCTAAACAACAAGGTACATAGCCTGCATGCTGTGCTAGCTACCTACCTCAAGGTACATAGCCTGCATGCTGTGCTAGCTACCCTCCCTGACATAATGTGTCTATCTGAAACCTGGCTCAGGCCATCAACCAAAGATAACGAGATCTTGCCACCCGGATACAATATACTTAGGGTTGATCGCATAAAGAAAAGAGGAGGAGGAATAGCTATATAATAGCACACTTAACATCATAATCTGAAATACTAGCTCTAAAACTTCTACTAAACAATCAAAAAGCATAAATCTAATTGTTATCTACATTACAATGTAGAAACACTGTCATTCTACATTGGATAGCTAACAACTACCCTCAAGAAACTATCGTATTGACTGGAACCAGTGCTCAACACAGTCCAACCCCATCTCTATTAACCTACATGGATTCTCATCATATCCTCTACCACCAGACCAGGAAATTCTAACCAAAAAGAGAGTATACTTGACTGGATACTCACCAACAGACACCCCCAAAACTATATGTCTGGAACTCTCCCCAATGATCTTAGTGATCACCTGATCACATACATTATGAAAGACAAAACCAGTTGTGCAAGCTTGCCTATCTATAGGTCCATCAGAACCAAGAAAAACTTTGACCCAACAAAATTTCAACTAGAACTCAAATCCTGTAACTGGTCAAAACTAAAGTACCTTCCCCTTGATGAGGCAGTGTCATTCTTTAACAATATATTCCTTACCATACTTGACTCACATGCTCCAAAACGCTCACTCAGAATTAAAACTCAACTAGCACCCTGGCTAACAACAGAATCCAAATCCAAAATAACAACTAGAGATAAAGCATGGGATAAATGGCGCACTACCAAGTTACCCCTAGACTGTATCAAATTCCAACAATTAAGAAATGAGACTAAAAAAGCCATCACACTAGACAAGAAAAACTACTTCTACCATCTGCAACATAAACATCAAAATAACCCTCAAAAGTACTGGGCAGGCTTAAATAAACTTCTCCAACCAGGCAAATCCACCAATCCTACCCCAGGAACACTATCTGACAAGAGCCAAGAAGAAGTAGCAAATTCCTTCAATACGTTCTTCACTGAAACCATTCAGTCCTTAGCTAACCAACTTTCTCCTCCCTCCACATCAATAAATGCTATACCACTCTCTTTTAACTTCCAACCCGTGTCCACATCCTTTATCAGATCCCTTTTGAAAAGCTGAAGCCAACCACCCCAATCCCTCAATATGGAAAATATCCTCGTTATACCACTCCACAAAGGAGGTTCATCCACAGAACTATCAAACTATAGACCTATAGCCATACTATCACCACTTGCCAAAATTATGGAAAAGTATGTGCACAACCAACTAATGCTCTATCTAACCCAGAATAAACTACTAACAGACTCTCAACATGGATTCAGACCCCATCACAGTACAACCACTGCCCTCCTCTCTTTTACTGAAAATATAAATCTTAACCGGAATAACAAAAAAATATCCTCCGCTCTCTTCCTGGACCTGAAAGCCTTCGATATGGTAAACCACCAGTTACTTCTACACACTCTAAAAACCCTGCATCTAGATATTCCAGCTCTTGACTGGTTTCAAGCCTACCTCACTGGGAGACAACAAGCAGTAATGTGGCAGAACAAGCTCTCCTGCATGCTACCAAATACCATAGGAGTTCCTCAAGGCTCCATATTAGGACCTCTCCTCTTTTCAGTCTTTATAAACGACCTCCAAACAGTCATCCCTGAAGCCACCTGTATTCAGTATGCAGATGACTCAACTCTAATATGTTCCAATGCCTCTCTTGAAAATCTACTAACTACAACCCAACACAGTTTCACTACAGTCGAAAACTGGCTTGCCAACCATCTCCTGATCTTAAATCCAAATAAAACCAAACTACTTCTCTTCTACCCAACTAATAAATCACCTACCGAACACTTTACTATACAATCCAATAATGGTACCATTATTTCTCCTGACACCTATGCAAAGTTACTAGGAGTAAAAATTGACAATAGACTCAGATATGACATGCATATCAACCAAACCATTAAGTCAGTCAACAAGAAACTTGGGACCTTATACAGAAAATGCCAGGGCAGCCACTGCCTGCTCACACCTTCTCTCTACCCTACTATATGCCTCTCCTGTGCTTACTAACCTAAATAAATCTGATCTGAATAAGCTCTCATCCTGCTACAATCACATTGCCAGATTCGTTACAGGCCTACCCTACAGAACGCACCATTGTATTAACCTGAAAAAACTTGGATGGATAGAACTCCCATGCCTTCTTCAGCAGTACCAACTCATAGAGGCATTCAAAATCCTTAAACAACCTGAGAATACCCCTGCTCTAAAAAACTTAATGACTCCTTACTCTAATCTAAGTTGCCTTCGCTCAGCAAATAGACTCCTTGTCCAAACAACTAAATCTTACAAACTAGATACCACTGGTAAAATATGGAACTCTCTCCCCAATAACCTCATGCTTGTAACTTCACTAGCTCAATTCAAAAATAGTCTAAAACTCCACTTTAAGTCACATTGGCTGTGTCCTTGCTCAAACCCAGACTAGCTCTGTGAAACCAAAACCAAGCCCATACTAGTTCTTCGTATTATCCATACCCAAAAAGAACAACCTATCTAGGGTGATAAGAACTATGTATGTTGTCAAACTCTAAGGCATATCGACTCTGCTAGCATGTTATTAATGTATATTCTAATGATTAGTAGTATTTTGCATAAGATAGAGCATGGTAGTTTTGTAATGGTATGTAAATAGTCTATTTTCTTTTTTCTTTTTTTCTCTCTTCCTCATTATTGTTCATCTTATATACTTTTTTCTGTAACAATTTGTCATTGTAACTCTGTTCTCCGCTGAAAATGGACATGTATCCACTCGGACTATCCCGGTTAACAAATGTAAAATAAAATAAAATAAATAAAAATTTGTTTGCCAGGAAAGTCCAGTGGGCCAAAAGAGCCCATTTTCAGTGGAGGCCCGTGAAGAAAAGATCCACAAGGCATTAAGTACAAAAGTACATAGAACTTAAAACAGTTAGTAAATATAGGCAGTGTTTTACAGAAACAGTATTATACAAAACAGAAAAGGAAGAATGTAATTATACAATATTTACAGATTATTTAAGTTTAAAGATACATACTAAGTAATCATACATTTGATGATGTCTTATACATTTGGATATAAAATAGAGATGAAATCTGTCATGTGGAAATATTTACAAGGTGGTGTAAGAGTATCAGCCAGCGCAATAGTGCAGGGAAGTGTGAAGTTGTTTTAATACTTGATAAAATTCATAAATATATAGTAAGGCATGGTTAGATAACATGTTTGTATTTTAAATGAAGATAAAGGAAGATCTGAGAGGTGAGGATGTAAGGTAAGGTGAATATGACCGTAGATGTTCGGAATCATTGAGACATCTGCATTGCCAAAGAGTGGAGAGGTGTTGCTGCAGAGATTTTTTGAAGGGAGAGATGTTGCTGAATGTTCTAATGTCTGTAGGGAGAGAGTTCCAATGTTTGGCAACTGTGAAGGAATAAAGCATGTCTCCAGCTGGGAGTTTGGGTGTTTCTACTTGCAGAAGCATTTGTTTTTCAGATCTGAGTGGCCTGTTAGGGTGGTAGAGGGTTAAGATAAAAGAAAGGGCTGGGCAATCTGAGGGTTTGTAAATTATTTTGTGTGCTTTGATTAGTTGTACGTAGGTTAGATAATGTGGAAGTTCCAGCCAGTTAAGCGATTGTAGGGAGATGCAGTGAAGGAAAGAGTATTTTGCATTAGTCGCAAACTTGGCAACCTTGTTATAACAAGACTCAAGCTTGATTTTAGGGAGGACTGGATATTGGTTAGAAGAGAAGCACCATACAGGAGAGAAGGTAAGAGAAAGGTTAAGGCAAGAGTACGCTTTGTAGAGCAGTTAAGAAAATGTTTATGTCTATAAAGGGTACCTAGTTTTTTTTTTTTATATTATTGCGGATATGGAGGCCAAATGTCAGGTTTTCATCTAGAATAAGTCCTAATAATTTAGTGTGGGAGACGACTTCTATGGTGTTGTTTTGAGATTGAACGATGAACTCAGTCTTGTTAACAGAGAGTTTTTTCTTGGGAGTAAATAGTAGCAATTTGGTTTTGTTGGGGTTTAGTTCTAGATAATTATTGGCCATCCATATTTCATTAGCAGTAAAGATGTACTGAGTTATATGAAGAAGTTCTGTTGTTGATTTAACAGAGCAAATAATAGTTGAATTATCTGCATATTGAACAACAGATCAATTTTTAAGAGTGGAGTGGAAGTCATTTATAAACTTCTGAAGATTTTTCTGTCTTCCATAATGTCTATCAAATAATTTCCACTATCCATTCCTTAAATTCCTCTGTTTTTTCTAGTAGGTGGGAAGGTGCAAGTGTCTCATTTTTACATAATTACCCTGCATTTTTATCTTGGTGTTTATTGATGCATGATCTGAAATAGTTATTGGATGTGTGTTGAAGCTTTCAGTCAAATGCACGTTTCAATACAATATAGTCTGTATCTAGTTTGGCCTAGTTATTGTACCCTAGAGAATAATATGTAAATTCTGTCTGATTTCCTACTACTGAATCCACGTCTTCCATATAAAATATTTTCATAAATTTCTTTTGAAATCTACCCTCTTTTGTTATATTGTCCCATCTATTCCCCCAATACAGCTTCACTATTGCAAAGTTCCAGTCACCACCTATAAGTAATATTCCCTGCTGAAAGCTGATTAGTTCTTAAGAAAATTTTCTTAATCTCCATAATAGCAGTTTCTGGT
This sequence comes from Protopterus annectens, assembly GCF_019279795.1. NCBI lineage: Eukaryota > Metazoa > Chordata > Ceratodontiformes > Protopteridae > Protopterus > Protopterus annectens. The sequence goes on from NC_056733.1 coordinate 525,985,503, forward strand.
GGAATATAAATATCAGCCAGTGTAATCCTCCCTTGCCAATAGACCCTTATTAACACAAATCTACCATTAGTGTCTTTTTTCCTCCTCTTCTATCACTGTTGGATCCCCTCTACCAGTTAGTATAACTACTCTCCTTTTCCTTTATCCCTGATACTCTGCTGAATATCCATCCCGAAATATTTTCTTTGTCAAATTCACATGCTTATTTCTTTCCAAATATGCCCCAAGCAGTGTTACTATTTGCACTCTGCCTTTCTTAATATAATTCAGTACTCTTTCATTTTTGCCTATACCTGTAAGGCTGTTTAAATCCAAGATAATATGGATAGTGTAGCCATTATGATAAAAAACTGTTGTTCCTACCTATTATACATGTCCATCTTTTAAAAGGTGTATTTCCAACTTTCGTATTACATGCACTCACTAATGCTTGCAGGATGGTCTTTTATACTGTTTTTTTTTTCTTATCTCCATTTGAACCTATGTCAGGTTTTCATGATTTTTTTAACTAAAACCCTCAAAATAAAAACATTAACTATATTTTCAGAGCACCCCCATCCCCCATTAACGTCATTCTCTTTCGGCTTTTCCCGGTTAGGGGTCGCCACAGCGGAACTCCGGTCCGCTAATGATTGGCAGTAGATTTTCACGAACGCCAAGGTGCCAGCTCAACGTTCAACCTTCAATGAAGGCACGCCCATTTACGCATGTCTTTCGAGCGCCCACCCAACCGTGGGAAGGACATGCAGACTCCACACAGAAGGCACTCCCCGCACTCCAGCCGAGAATCGAACGGGAGAACCTCTTGCTGTGAGGGAACAATGCTACAAGAGGTTCTGTATGAAGAAATAGAAATAGATGCAAGGGACTCATATGTAGCAGTGGATAGAGAGATGCAAAGTACTGAAGAGCGTATTGTTTTGTAAATTGTCTTACAATTTTATGGACCTTAAATAAAAAAAGTGGGAATTGTTAGATATTGTGTAAATTAAAATGCTTTTTCTAAAAATACTGTGTGTACAGTGAAAGGAAATGTGCAAGGCCAAACAGCAGTTTTCAAAATAATATGCTTGCTTTGCAAGAACAGTTATGTTCAGCTTAGATATTAATAACGTATAGCTGTGGGCAATACTGTAAATGCATCCTGTTATAGAAAAAAAGGAAGTTGACTTTCTTGGCTTTCAGATGCAGAAATAAATAAATAATATGCAGACCGGTCAAGTGACGCAAAGATGATGTGGAGAGACTTTTGCGAAGTCTTCAGATACAGAGAGGACCAAAAAAGGGCATGAAATAACCATGGACTTTTTCATGACACAGACAGAAACCAGAAGAACTGGTCACAAGGACATTAAAAATAACATTGGTTAAAAAGAGTATATAAACTGGATAGTATGTTTCATTCAGGGGTTACGTTTTAGACTGTGTGCCTTAGTCTATTCATCTGTCTAGCTGTGTTGTAATAGAATTGAAATAGCTCTGACAGAATTAACTGTTTGGCAAGAATTTGTTCTGATACAAATAAAGTATAACAGATACAGTTGTACGGAGTTTGTCTGGTCTACATTTGGACATTTTCTTCAGTGGTGACATTTCTTCAGAGGCAAAATAAAGACCTGTGCTTGACATTTCTTCCGAAAAGAAAGAAATATATTTCTTCAGTTAGAGGGAATAGCAGGATTAAAGGGTGTTAAGGTCAGTTTCTCTAAAAAGAAATTCAAGTCCCAGGAGGAAGAAAGAGTAGTCGTAGGGGAGGCCCAAGATGAATATCTTTGAGAAACTGCTCAACTGTAGGATGAAAAAAGAGAGAAGGGCGCACAGTCATGCCGAAAAAGCACAAGCATGTCCTACATGCACATATCAGGGCAGACAGTACAAGATATAAGAACTGTTGGGTCCACCTGGGTGGGGCAACAGGAATAAAGAAGGAGAAGCCATTCTAGACTTCTGTCTGGTAAATAGCTTGATGATGGCCAACATATGTTTCAACAAGAGAGACAGTCACAAGATCACATTCAAGAGTGGCCAACGTGCAACTCAGGCAAGCCCTCCCCCTAGTAAAGAATGGGCACTGGGGTAGAATCAGCAAATGCAAAGTCTTCCCCAGCGAAGTAGTTGACCTATTGCATAAAATACTCTGGTAGCCACAATATATGTAGTACTTCTAAAAATGACACTTAACCCTCCAGATAGGAGCAATTGTCTCATATTGACAGCTGCACCCACAGGCATTACCTAATTTAATATTAAGGCTACCCATATTAAAGTGCATGCTACAGCCTTTGTTCTCACTTTCACTGATTGCTGTCTGTTTTTTTCTTATCTCTGTTTCCCTCCCAGATGTGAAAAACAGATTGTGTGCTTTCAGAAAACATTATCAAGTATTAAGGCTGCTAGAGAGACTGCTCTCTCTTATTCAGTTCCCATAATTTCAAAATGTGTTTTTCCTGATGTGCTTGCCATTGTACCTTTTAAATTTTGCATCTCCTTCAGAAAAGAATGCTCAGAACTCTCAATATTAATAGCTTGAACCTACAGACAGCTGTTCTGCAAGTAAAATTAGTCAGCAATTAGTCTTTGTAAATTTCACACAGAACAGAATGTACAGCTGCCTTAGCAGCTGGCTTCTTGAGTCCCATTGAACATTTGCTAATGGAAAAAAGCTAATATATTTGTAAATGTATGAAACTTGTCGTTTTTCATGGATTTTATCATATTGTGTAATTTTTCAAACCCATTTGCTTACAAAAGCACTTATTTATAGGCTAAGGGCATTAATATAGACATTCACCCTTGTAAAAATAAGGGAAATATCTTAATTTTACATATAATATAATTATTGCACTTTTAAATCCCACCCCAGCATCCAAATATCATGGCATAATAACATTAAACTTGTTTTTTTCCAGCCTTTCTTCTCTTGTTATACTGCAAAGCCTTTAATGCTCATCATATTGTTCACTCCTGCATTAGCCTTAGCTATATGGGTTATATCCTGCCAAGGATATAACAGTTGACTAGTTTCCAAAGCTTCAGGGCACTGTCCATGCACCCAAACTGTCAGGCAGCTTGAGCTAAGCTAACTAAAAGACAAGTCTGGGCGTCAGGACCTTCAGAACTTTATGCTGCCAAAGAGTACACTCCTCTTAAGGCTTTTGAGGATTGATGGTCAGCTTTGCTGGGCGACTTAAGTTCCCTTTGGGAGGAAAAACTTCCATTTTCTTAATTTTGCTGAAGTTTATTACTTTTCTCTTTGGGTAAAGTTATTTTAAAGCTAGGAATGTTGTGTTTTAATTGACTGTCTCTAGATTGTAATGTACATTTAAATTGAGTGCTCTTTTCCTGTCATTTTAAAAGTGGTGTGAAATAACAGAAAACATTTTTTTCTATGGAGAAATTGTGTTTATTTTACTTTTGTGGGGCTGGCCTAGTGTTTCAAGATGCCTTTTACTGTGTTTCACTGTCAATAAAAGTAACTTTTTGGACTAGTAGTGTTTACTGGATATTGCTGTTTGCCTTCCACAGAAAAGAGGCACCATTTTCAGCTTGACCATGAAACAGACTATTGGTCCCACAACCGGTCCTCATTCCAGCCACAAAAAAAAAAAAAAAAAAAGAAAGAAAGTTAACAACCTTTGCCACCACAGCAGGCTTGCAGTTTATCTCAGCCGCAGGTGGATGACTCTGCTGTGACAATTTGTTGTACCTCAGACCACTCTTCTTTTACACCAGATCCTTGTGGTGTACCACAAGCACTATGGTCCAGGGTTAGCCACATCTGCTGTGGCTTTTGGGATCCCCTCAATGGGCAGGGAAGAGCCACTCTGACAGTCCTGGAAGAGGGAACAGGGAAGGTTTCCCTTATGTGTCAGAATGCTGTTCCCATGCCTTGGGAAGCTGCTGCTGCCATTAGAAACATGGTTTGCTCCATTTTTTCCTGTCACAAAGAAATGGAAAACCAATAATGTATCCACTCTTCTTCAATTTTCTTTTGATAGGAGTAGTATACTGGGTCTGGCTCAGGATTTAATTTAGCTGTTGATCCCTCTAGTAAAGTAGTTTCATTTCCTGAAGAGGTTCAAAATTCTGAATCTGAACAAGAGGATGCAGTGATGGGTGCAGGGTTTTTTCCCCCGATTTCTGATTTAGACCCAGAGGAGAGCTTTGTTCATAGGTTCATAGAAGATTACTAGGCTAATGGCCTAAGAACCCTTACAAGCCTAGGTAGTATAACCCAATTTTGCCTAATATATGGCCCCTTGCGTGAAAGAGGATGGCATGGATTTGTGCCTGTGAATTGAGTATCTTACAGGGAGTCACTATCCTTAAAGGACATAGGCACTACCTCAGGTATAAATTTGAGATTCCACATTGATTGATCCAAGTTGCATTTGAAGAGGGACAGGGAAGGGCTCTGCTTAAGACTAGGAAGTCTGTTCCAAAGAAGAGGCAATTACTGAGATACATATCTGTCACTTCAGTATGTTTTGTTTGAGTCACTGACTAAATGTAGATTGGGTGACTCTCATGCTGTTTAACTTGCAGATGTGTAGCAGCTTCATCAGGGCTGAATTTGTGAATGCCTTGTAGATCAGGCATAGGTCAACCCTTAACAGTTGGTAGATGACAGAGTAAAGGGATGAGGATTTTAGTCTGTTGGCATAGGACATGTTGTTTACACCATGTATTTTCTTTATGAGGAACCTCTGGGGTCACTCCAACTACTGTAAGTGTCTAATCAAACACATGCCAAATGGAGCATTGTACTCAATTACTAGTCAAATGAAGGTGAGTACAGTGAAACTGTAATTTCCTTGGATACGGATGCCATACCTTTACTTATAAGTTGTGCTATATAGAATGACTTCCTCATCACTGTGGGCACATGGTAGTCAATGTTCAGGATGCCATCTATCTGTGTACCTAGAGCTCTCACCACTGAGTCTACTATTAGGGGGTTGCTATTGATGTTGTAATTTACAGGGGTATTTGACTCCCCAAAGGGTATGATAATGCATTTTTTTTGCATTTAGTTTTAGGCTGTGGTTCTGACATTAATTATTTGTCTGATCTAGACCCTTCTGAAGGATATCTGCATTGCTGGTGGATTCAGTGATTGCACCCAGCTTGCACTCAATGGCAAACTTTCTCATCCAGAGGCCTTCCATATTAGCCTTGACTTCAGAGAAGTATATTCCAAACAGGAGTGGTCCCAGAACTGATCTCTGTAGCACACCACTAGTAACTGGCCTCTTACTGGATCAGGATTCACCCACTTTTAACCACATGTTTTCTGTCCATGAGCTAATTTGCTATCCATCTGGTGATGTAGGGATTCATGCCCAGGATGTGAGTTTATTTATAATACCTGAGTGGGGAATTTTGTAAAATGCCTTGCCCAGGTCTTGGTAGGCAATATGTACTGTTTTACTGTCATCCATAGCCTTACTGACTTTTTCAAAGAAATACAGCAGATTTAGTAGGCATGACCTGCCCTTGGCAAAGCCAGATTGGGTTGGGTCCAGTGTTTGGAGGATTCCTATATCATTTTTTATCAGGTCCATGATTATTCTTTCCATGGCCTTATATATATAACTAGTCAAACATGAGTCTGTAATTTCCTGGGTCAGTAGATAGTCCCCCTTTATGCAGATAGAGTGGAGGACAGCAACAGTCATCCATCTGGACAAAGCCAGTCTGGAGGCAGTGGTTAAATAGAAATCCTAATGGACCTGATATATCCTCATCTGAGCTGTTTAAGAGGCCCCATTAAAGCCATGTTTTTAGCTTTAGACAGCACAGTGGCAACCTGTTCTTTGGTGATAATTGGCAGTGGAGTGGTGGAAGGTATTTCTTGGGAGAGAACTCAGGGTGATGAGGATGCGAAATCTGAGCTTAATGTGTCAGCCAGCAGATTTGCTGTATCTTCCATCTGAGTATAGGTGATGCCATCTACAGATAACTCCACATATTGTTGGGTGTTGCCCTTAAGACTGCTGACATAAGTGCAAAATGTATTTCTTATGTTTATCCTTAGCTTTGGAAAGTCATTTTTACCTCAAAGTCTACTTTCAGAGACTTGACTATTTCCCTGAATCATTTATTTAGACTAATGAGGGACTTTTTGCTGTGTTGTGTATATTCCCTCTTACTTCTTGATGGGATTTTCTTTCTTTTGTTGTGCCACCTATTAATACCAAGGGTCCACCAGAGCAGCTTGTTTCTGCGGTGTGACCTGAGTTTTTGAGGTTAGGTGGAGGGACTAGTTTTACTTTTATTTCAAGGGAGACTGCTTTGTGATCTAATCTTACCAGGGAAGGCATCACACTGTTGGGGGTGCAGCACTGTCCCATATTTGTGAGTGTCAGAGCTAGGATAGGTGTTCCCCTAGTGGGAGTGCAGACCAGCTGCTCCATGGCATTTGAATTTGCAAAGTCAAGAAATCAATACATTAATCTGCGCAGCTAAGACCTTTGAAAAACTGCTTCAACTAACTCAGGAATTCCTTCTTTATTTTGAAGCATGGCTAAGCAACTCCTTAATCTTACTGAATTCATAAAAAAACAAACTACACTTGTTTACACCTAAACCATGCAATGGGTCTGCATGTTAGTGGTTGTGTCTGCTTCCCAATTAATGGAGGAGTAGTTAAAATCCCCCATGTGTATGATATTGGGCTGGATGGTGAATGATTCTAGTAAATTCAGGTATGATGTATGTGTTTCCTGGTTCAAGGTGGGGTTCCTGTAGATAGCAAAAATATGGTGACGGATTTTTCCCATGGTTAGTTGAACATAGAGTAGCTCAAGTTTGTCATATCGTTTGACAAGCCTTGAGTTGTGCATATCCTTTTTGTAGATAGATACACCTATACCTTCTGCCTTTTATGTTCAGTGTTTGGTCAGAATGTATGAAAGGCATTAAAGCCATGCACTACTGGAGTGTTTTATCTGGCTTTGAACCATGTTTCCACAATTGCAAAAGCATCAGCATGCTCCAGGGTGAGGGGAGCTTCCAGGGAGTGCAATTTCTGCTGAGACCCCTAACATTGAGCAGTAACATCTTTAGCTTGCCCTGAGTAGTTTTTGTTATGCTGGAAGGTTTGCCTGTTTGTCAGTGCCTAAAAAGGCACAATAGAAGCATCCTTAACAAAGCAGTATGGCATGTCAGCTATGTCCTCCCAGGCTGACAAGTGATGGACACCTTTGGAATGACACCATAGCTAGGCCAGTTGTTAAAGTCACTTATTTTCTGCTGGCATCATCCTTGGAAACGGTAGAGTATTTCTCAATGCTAGGCTCATAACTGCCTGTGACACACATTCTGAGAGCTCAATCATGTCTTTCTTCATATAGTCCAAGGAGGTACATCTCAGGTCATTCACACCCACATGGACTATTTACTGAGACATACTGTTACTTAAGGGTAAATGACCTAAGTGCTTGTGTGATCTGGTGAATCCTGGCTCCTGACAGGCAACTGACTGTAACTTTTCCCTTTATCCAGTCTAGTAAGAGGTACGTCAGTGTGTCTCACAATGAAGTCTCTTATGACCAGAATATTTGGTTGTGGACTGTTTTGTCTTGTGGGCTTGGTAGTTGAGACATAATGAGATGTGGCTTTATGAGTTGTGATGGGAATGGTTTTGTCTGTGTGCATGCAGAGTTTTTGAGGACTGCACCTGAAAGGCCTTTGAGGTTTGGGTAAGTTACATGTGAGCACCTCCACTTATGTAGGTCTATGTGTGTGGTCCTTTGTGGGTACGGTGAGTGATGTTTGTGAGTCACTGACAACCTGTTTGTTGCTTTCTGCAGCTGTATGTGAGAATCTGGCCCCCAATATCAGTGTGTAACTGCATCTCTCACATACTGTATTTGTTGGTTCAAGAATTAAGTGGTTGTCAGTGTATATAAGGCAATTGTTACATTGCCTCAGGATGCGTATGTCTACAAAGCTGGATGCAAAGATAGCAGGAAAGTGCCCATCATGGTTGCATGTCCTAATGTGTACTTGAAAAGATAGGAGTGGAGGGTGTTTGTAACCAGATAAGGGAAGGGGGTTACTTGACGTCATTTTCAGCTAACCTAACCAGCTATGCTGCCCAGTGTCAAACTAGATGCTGCCTAAGTAGCAATAGTCCTGGGTGCTATAATAAGTTAAGGTAGACCTAAATAGCCGTAACTAAATGCTCAAATGCTGCTCACTATAACGTGGGACTAAGGTAAAGTTCTGAGGTGGTTTTTATAGGGAGATTTCAACTTCTGGTGATTTCATGTATACAAGGCACCAGTGATCACTGTTATGCGAAGAGCAGCTTCTTGCAAATGAGATGCTAATATATGATCAAAATTTTTTACATTAACTGCACCCTAAGACCAATCAGGTAAGCATACAATAAGATTTCCACCAACAATTTCCAGCACAGATAGGTCAAATCAGCAATCTCCTGCCGCATGAGTGCAGAACTTGACCCTCTTAATGTAAAATGACTGGTTTGGAGCTCAAGTGTTAAGGAACCTCAAACAGATGCCTAATACTAAGAAACAGTTGATACAATGTATTTCAGTGCAGAACAGCAGCCCTTACGACACTTTGAAAATGCAACTTTAAACTTTAAAGAAGTGCAAAAACACAATAATTCCCTCTCTGGAGATTTCTGTTTCTCTTAGACTATTACTAGAATGTGTCAGTGTTGTTAGTGAAAGACACTGTGGTTTCTCGTCCCTCAGAAAATACTATTGAGTTATTACAGAAGGATGTTCCAGAACCTGGACCCATTCCTCCTGTTCTGTTTGCTTTCCAGGATCTGTGTGCTACTGTATGCAGTTTTCCTGCTAGCCAGCCAGCTGCCCCTAAAATGCAGGTAGGATATATAGAGTTTCTCAGGCTTTTAAAATTTTATACAATATTCCCAAACCTGACCCAGAAGCTATAGCTTTAATTGATCCTGGTGCTGCTAAGTATTAGTTAATTCCAATCCTACTCTTTCTGATAAGGATGGGAAAATTATTGATAGGTTTGGGAAAAAGTGTATACTTCTGCAACTTTGATTTTCAGAATTTTGAATTGTCAGGCTCACATATTAAAGTTTGTTCTAACAAACTGTGAAAGTATAAAGAATGTTGTATCTACAGTTTCTTCTTGTGAGACCAAATCTGCTATAAGTAACATAGTTTCTTCTACTATAGAGGTCACTCACTACTCATTGTTTATAATGTACGTATGATTCTGTTGATACTTCGTTCAGAACTGTGGCCACTGGTACTGTTTTGTTACTCTTCCCCAGTAATGTTAAAAATTAGATTTTAAATTCTCCCTTAGATAGAGATTTAGTGTTTGGCCCATTGCTGCAGAGGTGATAAAAAGTGTCATGAAAGGGATGAGGTGATCCAGTGACAATCTAAGATTTTTCAGCCCTCCTTTTCCAAATTTCCAAAGAATTTTTTATTTCTTCATCCAATGCTGGCAAAAAAAAAAACCAGAAGAAACATTCTCAACAAAATAAAGATAAACAGATGTTTTAGAAGGAAAAGGAGATTCACAAAAGAAGTTTCAAACCTCCCAAAACCCAGGACAGTCCAACAAGTCTGAATGACTATTCTGGAGACCTTGTGACCCCCTCCTACCCTGGCTCCCTTTTTCTTCCAGAAAGTCTGAATTTACATTTTCTCCTTGACAACAGATTGTTTCAGATAAATCAGTTCTGTAAATCATTCATCAAGGTTATAGATGGTTATAGATGACAGTGGGAGGAAATTCCTCCTTTCCAGAAGGTTATTCTTCATCCTCCAGATCAGGCTCTTTTGTTCCACCAGATCTTCATCACATGCTGTCCCAAGGAGTGATAGAACCAATTCCTCCTTCCCAGGTGGGGAAGGGTTTTTATTCAATAATGTTCCTAGTGGCAAACAAAGAAAATGCTTGGAGACCAGTTCCAGATCTTTCTTTCCTAAAACTGTTTGTGATATTGCCCAAATTCAAAATGATTTAATCTCACATCCTGTTACCTCTTCTTCCTTTTCACATTTCCTGGCAACACTTGACTTAAAAGATGCTTATCATCATATCCCTATTTATCCAGATGTCAGAAGTTTCTTAAGATTTTGTGTGCCTGGATCATATTATCAATTCTCTGCCTTACCCGTTGGACTATCCAATGCACCAAGAGTGTTCACATAGTGTCTAGCTCCAGTTATAGCTCAGTACAGGCTACATGGTATCTGCATTTTCCCATGTTTAGGTGACTTGCTTATTTTCAAAGTGTCATGAATCTCTGTCTTGGGTGAGAGATTTCTTACACAAGCTGGGATTCCAAGAAAATATTCAAAAGTCTTTCTTGACTCTCACACAGGATTGTGTCCCTGGAATGTCAGCTAGATACCTCAGTTCAACAGGGAAAATACATCTTTATCCAGAACTATTTCTAAGGTTTTCCACTCAGACTTGGATGATCACTGTGAGGGAATACCTCAAGATTTTGGGTCTCATGGCATCCAGTTCTCATGATATCCATGGCAAGACTCCACATGAGGAAGATAAAGTGGTATCTGTAATCTCTTTGGTCCCAGCATCAACACCCTTTATATTTTTAAATCCCATTGCTGGGGTTAGTCAGAAGAAAAATCTTTTGGGAAAGACAGCAGATATCCTTAAATCCAGATCTGCTTTTCTCTCTCCTTGCTTCAAAACTGTCAGGCACTGCACATGCCTTTGACTTTGCTTGGGAGCAGTGTCAGAAGAGATAAAAGTGAGGGGTTTTGGGACACCAAGGACAGATGTAAGTATCTAAATATCAAGGAGATGCTTACCCTGATCAAATCACTAAACTCTCTGAACCAGTTTTTGTCCCTGTGACCTCTTCTAGTAGTTATGGACAATACCACAGTCGTGTGACACATCAACAAACAAGGGGGAAAAAGATCATACCCCCTTTGCAGACTAGCCATTTTTGCTTGGGATATAACTTTACAGCTCAGTCATATTCTACAGGCATGCTACTTTCTGTCAGAGCAAAATTGTGTGGCAGATAAGCTGAGGAGGGCCAGGTCATACCCTCATAAATGGAAACTAGATTAAGGGGGTCCTGCATGATTTTGATCTGTCTGTGGGGAATTTCTCAAGTAGACCTCTTTACATCTTCTCTGAACAATCAACTGGCAAGATTCTATTCCAGGACTTCTTGCAAGAAGGCCAGAAAGGCAGATGTCTCTTCTTTTCATTGGACAGGCATGTTCTTTTATGTTTTCCCACCCTTCCAATCATATTCAGGGTTTTTCTAAAGATTCAAAAGTAATCCTTCAAGATCACTGCCTGTAAGCCCAAGCAACCATGGTACTGGGTCTATATCATAATGTTGAAGTTGCAAAACTTTGAATGTTATAATATAGAATCCAAAACCACGAAAGCTAAAAACTCAGAAGACTGAAAACAGCAATTTTTTTTTCCCTGGGAAAAAAATCACTCTTCTAGCACAAAACACAAAGCACACAAACACTACAAACTATTTCTAATGTGGGGAGCTTTGCCCCCCTCACCCCCCCCAACTCCTACTTAAATATACCAACTCTGAGATCACACCACAGTGGAGGAAATAGCAAAGCCATGGAAACAGCCCACCAAATTCTTTCCCTAGGAAAGAATTTGATGTTACACAGCTTTGCTGTTGTCAGTCTTCAAGGTTTTGGGTTTGATATTATAACACTGGAAGTTTTGAAATTTCGATGTTATGATATAGACCCATGGTACTTACTTCTTTTGGAAATGTCTAGAGGCAAATATCACAAGTTTCATGACAGAGTGTATCTACTCTCACAAGAACAGGGGTGTTTGGTACACACTGACATCAGTCAACTTCAGTTGACTGACTGATTGATAGGGATTTAGGGATCTATTTACTGAGGATGTGCAACAGGTATTAATGGAGGCAAGAAAGCTTGCTAGTAGAAAATCATGTATTAGCAGTTTTCTAGTTGGTGCCAACAACATAACCAGCACCCGTTCAGGGCTAGTTGTTCTCTGACTTTACAATATTTGTGTGAGTTACTATCCTGCGGCCTTTCTTTTTCCTTTATCAGGGTTCATTTATCAGTCATTTCATCAAAATTGATATCATGCAAGCTCTTATGATAATGTCAACCTTACCTTGTTTTCCACGGGGACAAGATTTCTTTGAGAACTAATCCTTCTTTTATGCCTAAGGTGATATTCAAGTTTACTTTGAGCCGAACCATTCACCTTTCCATTTTCTTTCCTGAACCTAAAAAGGATACTTCATACCATGGATGTACACAGACAACTGGGGTACTACTTTGACAGAACTAAAATCTTTCAAATCTTCAGAACTATTCATTTCTTGTGATGGTAATAAGAAGAGACAACCTGTGTCAGAATAGACTACTTCCAAATGCTTGTATAAGGTTATTACTTTTTGTTTCACTCACCATAACAAAACTATTCCAGGTAGGATCAAGGCCCATTCTACCAGGGCCTTGAATGAGAGTCCCCATCTGTTTATTGGCTGTCTCTTGGATAAACTTTTTTTGTTTCCTCCATATCCTGCTCTGCATTAAAAATGTATTTGATCCTGCAGGAAAAAAATATTTTGAAGACAGGTGGATACAGCAGTTTGTATCTTACACCTGCCTGTTAACATTCCATAATTGTTCTGATAAATTGATTCTCTTCCTCCTGCTGTACAGTGAATAATCAGTCTGAAGTTGTTGTCTTCATTTGGTCTTCAACCTGTGGGTTCCTGGATCCGGCAATGATCTGACACGGCTGCATATCCAACATCTAATCCGAGCTCCAAGCTCCTCCCCTACCCATAATGCCCTGTCTCCTTCCTTCCTTCAGATCTTGTTTGCTGCTCTTCATGTCTGCACCGTGATCCATTGCTCTGAGCTGCTATTATGGTAAATATTGTATTTTCACAATCTTTTCCTTCTTATAGTTCCCTTTTTCTATCCTTTCTACTTCCCCTCCTCACGCATTAGCATCGGTTTAAAAAAAAAAAAGCCCCTCTTTTCCCTTTCTTTTGAACATTTGTGTGTCTGTGTGCATGTGTGGTTGGGCCTCTCAGAGCTGCTTACCATGTCTGAGACCCCTAAACCAGGGTTCTGAAAATGTACGGAGTTTGGCCATAAGCTCTCCCCAGATGATGGCCACATTCTGTGCATGGAATGCCTTGGTGCTGGTCATTTAGAGACCTTCTGCTCCCTCTGCGCAGGGTTCATTCCCCACACATTAATGGACAGGAGAAACAAATTAATCCAATGAGGCTTTCTTCCCTCCTACCACCGGGGCCCAGGCCTCTTCAACTCAGGCCCCCTGTTCCATCCCTGCCCCAGCCTCTGGGACTCAACATCTCGCCAAGATGTTCAGTGATGGGGACAAGCCAGCCAAGTCAAAGGACAAGCATAGGAAGTGATCTCCTGATTGCTGTTCCTCTGCTGGTCCTATAGCTAAGGTCCATTTGGCTCAGAGGGCGTAGTCTTCCTGGCTCCATTCCCCTCTGTTTTGCCTGGAGCTGGAGGAGCTTCAGACCCGGTTACCAACCCAAGTCTATCCTCACCGACCCTCTAGTCCAGTGTCGGTGGCCTCCTCATCCAGATCCACCCGCAGTCTATCAGAAGCGGAGGTGAACAGGATGATGCAGAAATGTATCTGCACCCAGATACAAATGAGAGTCTTGCCTGCCACCTGTCTCTCCAGAGCAGGGGGCATGCTGTCTGCTTTCATCTCAATTACTCCTTCTCCGATCTGACCCCCAGTTTCAGAGCCCTCAGCTATGGCCTTGTGTAGGTTGGATCCAATTCGTTTGGATCCATCTGGCTCTCAGAGCCGTAGACTTAGTGCCAGTTCCGAGGGGATGGTTTCAGCTCTGAGATGTTCGGAGCAGAGCCTTCATCTTGGGATTTTGGCACCTGGAGGTTCAGCTCTGGCTCCCCTGTTGAGACAGAGGGTTATAGCTTCTTCGATACGCCCTTCTCTGGAGGTCCGTTCCCCTTCAGCTTTTGACATGGTGGAGAGGGTCTTCTCGATCCCTTCGAGACCCTTGACCATCTCATCTTTGGATTCCGCCTTGGCTGTTTCTGGTTCTGGTGCAGATCCATCCACCCTGCCACCTCAGGTACAGCCTGCTGCCTCTTTGCCCAGGGAGCTCCCAGTTGGGAACAGAGAGACGTAGGCAAGTCCTCCCCAGAGACCCCCACTGAGAAGGTGCCTTGCAAGCGTATGTGTAAAAGGAGGCACTTGGTCTCCCCACCGCAGTCCCTCACATAAGACACCAATTTGGAGGAAGGGGAAGGATACACCTGGTCACCCCCCCCCCCCGAGGATGTCTCCTTTGGAGACATCATGGAAATCCTTCAACAACATGGGGAGTAGTCTGCCCAAAAACCTAACTTGGATAAATCGATGTTCCTGGATAAATCGGATAACTCGATAATTGGATAAATCGATGTTCCTGGATTCATTTGGCACAGGACCCTCTACTTCCTTGGTGCCCCATCCCGCAGATCCACTAGTGGATCCTATAACATCTTGGGTGTGGAAAAAGCTGGACACAGTGGAGCCACTCCCCAAACACCCGAACAAGATCTTGAGTGGCTCTACAGATAGGACATACTGGACTAAGGGATCCCCTAAGAAGGAGTTTGCACTGGAGAGCTCTATGATTCATCTGGCTGACTGAGAGTCCAGGATGAGAGACCATTTTGGGAAGTGGGTGTATGCTTCAGCGATGTTTTCAGTGCATGTGCTGAATTATTTGGCACACATGATTAGGCTTAAGCGTGATGTGGTCAAAGAGGTCACTAAGTCTACCTGTGGGTCCATGTTGGCAGAGGAAAAGAAAGTTTTCTCCTCTCTAATGGCCATCCTCACGTCTATTGCAAACACCTCTATGCATCTCCTCTCCCATGCAATGGAGGCACTGCTAGAGCTTCCGGTACAGGTGTTGCCATCAGATGTCATGCCTGATTCTGGCTTTGTGCCTTCTGGGAGCCCTTCAGGGTGTCATTTACTAATGCCCTGTATGGCGGTTCCACCCTTTTTGGAAAGTCGGTACGTGACACTCTAGTCCGGAGTGAGAAAGACTGAAAGACTGCCATCGGGATCCGCTTTTTGGCCCCTCAATGATCCTTTTCAAGGAATCAGCAGAGGGCCAAAAAGATGTGGTTCAGGCAATTTTGGAGCTACCCCCAGGACACCCGGGACTCGCATTCCCCCAGAGTCAGAGGGGGATTTGATAGACACGGCCCTAGAGGTAGAGGGGGTCTGAAGAATCAAGGTTCTTGAGAGCCTTTCTCAGACAACCCCGCACAGCAACCCTAAAGGGTTGCCCGGCTGCTCAGCTCTGGAGGCAGTCGGTGGATGTCTGTCACTACACCCAATGGCCTGGGAGTTAATCACGGATGATCATTGGATGTTGCAAATTATATCCGGAGACTATTCAGTTCCCTTCAACCAGTCACCTCTCCCATGTAGACACCTCCAAGATGTTCCACCTGCGCAAAGGGAGGAAGCAGCACTGGAAATTGCATAGCTGCTAAGAAAACAAATCATCCAACCCATCCCCTCAGACCAGACCGGATTAGGCATTTATTCCAGGTTCATTTTGGTGCCAAAGAAGACAGGGGACTTAAGACCCGTTCTGGATCTTTCCATCTTAAACCTGTCTGTTGCCAAGACGAAATTCTGGATGGTCAGTCTTCAATCCATCCTGCCCTCCAGGATGTGTACTACCACATCAAAATGGACAGGTGCTCTCGGAGGTTCCTCCGCTTCTGGCTAGGAGCCAGTCATTACCAGTTCAGAGTGCTCCCCTTTGTTCTCACCACAGTCCCCAGGATGTTTACCAAAGTGATGGTAGTGGTAGCGGCTCATCTGAGACTACAGGGATTCCAGTTCTTCCCCTACCTGGAGGATTGACTCCTTGCTGCCCTTTCCAGGCATTGAGTCTGCCAAGCGAGGGATTTCCTACTTCACTTGGCACAACAGTTTGGCATAACCTTCAATCTCAGCAAATCATCACTGACTCTGGTTCAGATGTTAGATTTCATTGGGGCTCAGTTGGATACGATTCAAACCAAGTTCTTTATAACCTCAGAGAGGATCCAGCCCCTGAAGCTACATGTCTTCTGTATTCTTCAGGCCCAGTCACTGACAGCGGAAATAGTATTAAGGGCATTAAGGTCCATGGCGGCCACCATCACTCTTTTACCCATGGCTCGGTTTCACGTGCGAGTACTTTAATGGACCCTTGCTGTTCAATGGTCCATATTAGATCTTCCATTGTCTTACCCTAGTCTAGTCTCTCAGATGTGCAGGGACTCTCTTCTGTGTTGGATTCAGTTCCCGGAACTCCTCCAGTGTTGTCCCTTTCTTCTGCCTTCCCCCTCATCCACAGTGACCACGGATGCCTCCCTACTATGGTGGGGGGGCACTGTTCCGGAAGGATGGTCCAAGGCACGTGGTCCCCCTATGAGACTCAATTGCTTATCAACATCCTGGAGATGAGGGCGGTGGTTCTAGCATTGCAGGCTCTCCATGGCCATCTTCCCCTAGGGACGATAGCGATCCAGATGGACAATATGTCCATGGTCTAGTTCAGCAACAAACAGGGGGAAACCAGGTCTTATCCCCTGTGTCACGTAGCCATGAGATTGTGGGAGTGGGTGAGCTCCACCAGCCATTTTCTGTTTGTAATGCACATTCCGGGGAAGTTCATCATTCTAACAGACAGTCTCAGCAGGTCTATTCTGATGCCTTAAGAGTGGTCTCTGAATCCTTCGGTAGCGGAACAGATCTTTCTCATGTGGGTTCAGCCTTGCTGCAATCTATTCACCTCTCCTTCCAACATGAATTGCGAGTTTCACTTTGAATCCCCCACCAGGGGAAGTACCCAGAGACACTCTGATTCATGCTTGCCCCCCCTGATCTTCTGTATGGTTATCGTCCTCTGCCCCTTATACTGAAATTTCTTCAGAACGCTGGCAGGCTGGGGAGCTTAGTCATCCTCATTGCCCCATTCTGGCTTCACCAAGTCTGGTTCCGCTCTTTGTGGTCTCATCTTGTGGGTCCAGCATGAAAGTTAGATCCAATTGCGGATCTCATCTCTCATCCTCTCAGGGATTCCCCATCCAGATCTGGCCAGTCTGAAGCTCACCACTTGGCTGCTCCAGTTTCCTTGATAATCAGGACTCCAGGGTTATCTTCACAGGTCAAAAGGATTCTGGCTGAGGCTCATAAGTCTTCTACCAGGAAGGTTTATTCCAGCAAGTGGAAGTGTTTTTCCTCTCTGGGCTTCACAGTGTGACGTAGACCCCTTTACTGCCCCGGTTCCAGCAGTTTTAGAATTTTTAGTAAGTATCTTTCAGCAAGGTGCCAGTTTGTCTACAGTCAAAGTCCAACTGGCAGCTATATCTAACTTTCATGTAGGCAACAACATGGCTTCTCTAGCCTCTTCTAAGCTTTGTAAAGCCTTTTTGAAAAGCACCTTTCTACTTCGGCCACTGGTTAAGGACTGTATGCCACCTTGGGATCTTGCATTAGTTCTGCAAGCTCTGATCTTGTCCCCCCCTTTGAGCCTGCAGCCTCGCTAGACTTACAATTTTTGTCCCAGAAGATGACTTTCCTGGTTGCTATTACATCTGCCAGAAGGGTTTTGGAGTTTCAAGCATTGTCGATTAAGCCGCCTTATTTGATATTTCATAAGGGCAGGGTATCCTTGCACACTAATCCATCCTTTCTTCCTAAAGTAGCTTCGGAGTCAAATATTAATCAGGTGATTAATCTCCCGTTTTTCTTCCCAAATTTCCAAAATAAGAGAGCGTACAAATTGCACTTGTTAGATGTGCATAGACAGTTAAGTTTTTACCTGCACAAGACCAAATCCATTTGTAAGTCTGACCAACTCGTTATTTCCTGTTCTAAGCCTTTCTTAGGGAAACCAGTTTCGAAGGTCACTATTCCCCATTGGATTTCCTAGTGTATTACCCTTGCATATGTATAGGGCTAGTGAGTTATGCCTGCCAGTTCATGTGAAGGTGCATTCCACTAGGTCTATGGCTACCTCATTGGCCTTTTGGTCCAGAGTATCTTTAGATGATATTTGCTCTGCAGCCACTTGAGCTTCTTCACATACCTTTATCTCACATTGTAAGCTGGACATTCTATCCAGGATCAGGGCATCCTTTGGCTCTGCCGTGCTTCGGAATATCCTTCCATGAAGGCCTCCCAGGTGTTTAGTAGCTGAGACTCTGTCCCACAGGTTGAAGACCAAATGAAGACAACAACTTCAGATAAAGAAGTTATGTACTCACAATAATGTTCCATCTGAGTTGTTGCTGTTCATTTGTCTTCAATTGTTCCTCCCTCCTTCCCCCTGCCTTGTATAGACTGTGTGGTGGTCTTGGCTGGCAGAGGATATGATCACCACAGGGTTGCATCTTGTTCTCCTTTCTTGCTTATGGAGATTTTGGCCTGTGACAAGGTTTTATTGGGTCCGGCTGGGTTGCCAAGTTAGGCAGCAAATTCAGTCTGAAGGAAGGAAGGAGACAGGGGCATTACGGGTAGGGGAGAAGCTTGGAGCTCGGATCAGATGCTGGATATGCGGCCAAGTCGGAACCGTGCCCTATCTGGGAGCCCACAGGTTGAAGACAAATGAATGGAATGTTATGGTGAGTACATAACTTCTTTTTTTCTACAAACACTCTGCTGTTTCCAGTTTTTAATAGTTTTCGCTTCTGTGATAGTTTTGTCAGGATCAACTCTTTCTACTGGTATGATTGCATCTTTACCAATATGGTTTTGGCTATTTTCTCATGGCCAAGTCTGGAGCAAACTCTGCCTTTCATTAAACAAATCCTGCAGTAGAATACCAGTTTAGTTACTTATTTGTGTTTTCATAAAATTAATATAGTCTCTTCCTTCTAGTTTCTGTGGTACAGCAGAAAATCTTAATGTTTTTCTGCACACACAGTCTTCTAATTCTGTCATTACTTTTGAAACAACTCTTCTTGATATGGCTCATACTCAGCTAGTCTTTTCTTCATTTCATCCTTTGATTTTTTGCAGTTTTATCAGTTCATCTGAATAGCTTGTTAAAGCTTCTATTTTTTGCAGCCTTTTATTTGAGTTAGTGTTGTGTTTATTTTAACCACCTCTGAGTACATCTAACTTTTTTTCCTTTAAATTACAAGGAAGATATCTTTTGTACCAAAGCTGAAGTTTGAAGGTCTTTTTGGTGAACAACTGCAGGATTCTTCCCAGCCAGTTTTCTCTTCATCTTTTCTAGCTGATTTTCTTTCTGGTTCTCTAAATTTCTTCTTTGCTGGCATTACAGGTGGTGTACTTACTAGCCTGTTACTGAATTTTACCAAAAATGACAAGCTCACAAGCTATTTCTCAGTTTCTGCTTTCACACTGGGATAGTTGAAATTCAGCTGTTGATCAGTGTACAGCTGTCTTAGAAGTCCTTCATCTGTACTTTTTCACCGTTTTACTACAGAAAGTGTTCAGTGCTAGAGAATTTCTATGAGCTGTAGGTTTCTTAATCTCATCTTTCATAGGTTCATAGGTGTGTACGAGGCTAATGGCCCTGGAGCCTTTACAAGCCTAGTCCATAGCATTACCCTGGCATTGTGCCACCCAACCTTAGTTCCTAGTGCTTCTGTCGAGTACTTTAGATGTAGCATTTCTAACAGAGCTGGGTCAGACATGGCTTTGTAAGTCAAGCAGAGATCGCCTCTAAGTAGGCGATATGAGACAGAGAACAGTTGGAGTTTTTTGAGTCTGTCCATATAGGACAAGTGCTTAAGGCCTAGGATCATCTTTCTTCCTGGATGTAAAACCCTTTGTAATGAGATGTGCCACATAGAAGGACTTTCTGACCATAGTGGCAACGTGATGGTCAAAAGAGAGGTTGCTGTCAACCTGTGTTCCCAGATCTTTTATAACGCCTTATGTGTTCAGTGGACTACCATCAATGTGGTAATTCATGGGAACCGGGTTTTTCCCAAAGGGGATGAAGACACATCTTTTGGCATTGAGCTTAAGGCCATGGTTCTGACACCAGTCATTGGTCTCATTGAGGCCTTTCTGCAGGATGTCAACATCACTTGGGGAGTTAATAATAGCTCCCAACTTGCAATTATTTGCAAACTTTGTCAGCCAGAGTCCCTTCGTGTTGGCCTGGACTTTAGAGAAGTAGATACCAGACAGGAGAGGACCCAGGACTGAACCCTGTGGGACTCCACTCGTGACTGGTTGGGAGTCTGACTTGGAGTCAGCTACTTGCACACTGTGGGTTTTATCTGTGAGCCAGTTTGCAACCCATCTAGTGATATAGAGGTTGATAACTAGCTTAGTAAGTTTTTTTATGATCCCTGAGTGGGGAATGGTATCAGAGGTCTTGGCCAGATCAAGGTAGGCTGTATGAACCACCTTACCTTCATCCACAGCTCTGGTGACTGATTCAAAGACGTCGACAAAGTTGAGCAGGCATGATCTACCCTTTACAAAACCAAACTGTGTAGGATCCAGAGTTTGGATATTCCCTATATCCTTGTTCATTAGGTCCGTGATGATGCGTTACATAGCTTTGCATATCAGACTCATCAGGCTAATGGGGCAGTAGTTCCTGGGATCTGTAATCGTGCCTCCTTTGTGGAGAGGATTGACGGTAGCAGTGCGCCATTCGGTAGGGACAAAGCCTGAGGTGAGGCTGTGATTGAACAAGGCACACAAGTTTCCTCTGTAGTTCATTTAGAACACAGCCAGGGATACAGCCAGGTCCCATAGAAGCTATATTCTTGGCCTTGGGACAGTGCTGTTGCATCCGAGTGACACCTCCAGGTGGATCTGCAGTTACCTCCTACTGCTCCTCTAGGCGTCAAATATTACTTGTGCATATTTGCATTAATAATTCGAAAACCATGCTACATACAAGATTTAAAAATATTTTATCTTGAAGCATACATGATGGCAAACACAATTGTATTGATATTTGACCTCTGTCAATGAGTATTTGTTAGAATTGTAAAGTGATAATTTAATTTTAAAGGCTCAGGCCACACCCACTAGGAGTTAAAGGTACATACTCAAAATAGTTGTACTGGAGTGAACCTGTGCAGCAGTATTACTGGGTGCCTGCCAATCTACTGGTATTGTGATTGCTCCTTTGGGGGGGGGGTGGTAAAGATAGCACTGAATCTGTCCACCAGACACCTCTGTATAGGAGGTACCATTGTGGAGTAGCTCAGAGCAAATCTGGTTATTGCCATGGAGATTCTTTACATAACTATAGAAGGCCTTGTGGTTGTCTTTACTATCTGCTGCAATTCTGTTTTCATAGCTAGCTTTAGAGGATTTGATGAGGGATCTCAACCTTTTGTTGAGGCTGATAAGGGAGTTTTTCCAGTCTTGAGACTTCACCTTAGTCCGCATCAGTTTCCTCCTCCTGTTGTAGAGTTTGTTTATGACAGGGGACCACCAGATTGGCTTCCTTTTTTTTGAGGAGAGCATCTTAGTTCTATTGGGTATGGCGAGATCCATGCATTTGTATATGTGTTTGTACAGTGCATTCGTGTATGATTTGGCGGTCATGCAACTATTCTCCATTTGCATGGGTGCCATGAAGTTAGCCACCTCTGTTTCTAGGAGTCCAGAGTTAGCTTTGGAGAAGTTTTTATGGTGGTTACCTTTGTTGGAGGGGTGGGTGGGAGGGATGTGGATTTCCAAGGTGATTAGCTTGTGATCGGATCTAACCAGGGAGGAGTTGACTATTGGTGTAGACCAATGGTCGCCCATGTTAGTAATGACCAGGTCAAGGATGTTGCTACCTCTAGTGGGGGTAAGAACGAGCTGATCTAGGGCATTGGAATTAATGAATTCCAGAAAGCGTTGGGCAAGTGTATCGGTACATGAATAGTTTTCCCAGTTAATGGAGGGGTAGTTGAGGTTGCCCAGTGTGAGAGTGTTAGGTTGGACGCTAATATTCTTCAGGGTGCTTAGGAATGTGGAGTATGAATCTTGGGACATGGTTGGGGACCTATAGCAGGCTGTGTCTTGAATCGCTGTCTTACCCAGTGTTAGTTGCACCTGAAGTATTTCAGATGCGTTATTTTGGGCTACCAGTCTGGAAGCGTGTGCATCCTTTATGAATATGGAAAAACCACCGCCTTTGGAGCTTCGGTCCTAGTTCTGGGGCTGAAAGGTGTAGAATGAGTTGTAGTCTGGTAGTGCAGGGGTGCTTTTTGTTGCCTGAAACCAGATCTCTGTTACAGCACAAATGTCGATGTTCTCCATTTTAAGGAGTACTTCGAGCGAGTGCATTTTGAGATTTAGACTTCTAGCGTTGAGCAGCATAACCCTCAAATTGCATTTGTTTGTAGCTGTAACGGTGGTAATTTGGTCTTTGTAACACCGCCTAAAAAGGCACTATAGGGGTGGCAAAAGCCTTGGCCAGTATCTGGAAGCTCAGGGGTGACAAATGCAGGCCATCTCTGGCAAAGCATCAAGATCTGTCAGTCATGTCATCCCAGGCAGACAGATAATGGATCCCCTTAGAATGACACCAGAAACTTAGCCAGTTGTTAAAATCAATCATTTTCTGCTTTTACTGTGGTATAATTCTGGGTGATGGTAAGATGCTGCTTAGGGCTAGGGTCGTACCCGCCTGGGCTACATAATCCGAGAGTTCCTCCATGACTCTTTTCATGTAGTCCAGGGAGGTACATTTCAGGTCATTCCCACATGTACAATGAAAGAGTCATATTTGTACCTGTTGTTGAGGGACCTGAGTGCGTGCATTATGTGGCAGATCCTGGCACCTGACAGGCAGCTGACTGTTACTTTCTCCTTATTCATCCTAGTGAGTGGGACATCAGTGTGCCTCACTATCAAGTCACCTATGACTAGTGTGTTGGGCATGCTGTTTTGCCTCAGGGGCTTTGGTTGAGTGGCACACTGTTTAGGAGAGTTATGTGTCTCATGATTAGTGTTGTGGTGGTCGAGTGTGTTTCTGCCTTGGAGGTCTCTGCTGTTTGGTTAGATTTTTATTGAGAGCCTCCATGAAGGTGGGTGTGTGGTTTGTGTTTTTATGTGAAGACCGTGCTGGTGTGTGTTCTGGAGGGCTATGTGTTCCATGTGGTATGGTGCAAGTGTTGACCTTCTCTTCTTGACCAGCTATTCTGCTCTTTGCTGGAGAGTGCGTGGCTTCCAATTTGGATATACAAGTGTATCTCTCACAAGTCTGAGTGTTGGGGGAAAGAGGAGAGGGTTGTCAGTGTACATGAGGCAGTTGCTGCATTGCCTCAGGATGCCCAATTTCACCAGGTTAATAGGAGAAAGCACAGGGAACTGACCTTTAGACATGCCTGGAGGGGTGGGCATTAATAAGTACTGGTGCTCTTTCCTTGTAGAAGGTTTAGTGCTGGTAGCACTTTTATGTACTACAATAATTGCTACAAGTAGTCTAGTGCTAAACTAACAAGCTAGTAAAAGTGCAGGAGAGGAGAGAACTAGCAGATCTAAGGGAAAATTGAAGAGCAGACTTTGGCACTGCTCAGAGGCTTACAAACAGTCCTGGATACAGCAAATCTGTATCTGGACTAGATTAGTTACAGGAAAGGTGGGAAACAAGTGCAGATGTGGGCTTTTAAACCAGAAAGTTTAAAGAGATGGAAAAACTGCCCAGATGGTCAATAAACTACATTTGGGCCAAAAACTACTCCTCTTGTGGTAGATAGGCTACCTAGTACTTACCACTCCCACTGATAAGCTAGAAGGCTTCCCTCCAACACAGAAAGGCTTGGGGGGCTCAGACGCTTACAAACAGTCCTGGATCCAGCAAATCTGTACCTGGACTAGACTAGTTACAGAAAAGGTAGGGAACAAGCGCAAACATGGCTTTTAAACCAGAAAGTTGAAAGAGATGGAAAAACTCCCCAAACAGCCAATAAACTACAATTTCTGATAATCCTCATGCCTAACTTCACACGAGGAAGACCTAATGGTTCCTCAAGTAATTTTGGGACCAACTCTTTCATCTGGTTCACTGTTGAAATGTAAGCAGTCATAAAGTCGAGTGTTTACACACCAAAAAAAAAGACTGAAAATCCAGAAGAGCAGTGCTCAGACATTGCTCTTCTCATTTAATATGCACCCCCACAGTCCCCTTAAGTAATGTATACCAACTCTGAGATTGCCATACCTCAGAGAAAAGGGAATATTGTGATAAAAGGCAGTCTCAGACTATGTGTAAGTCTGTATTTTTGGCCATTCAGTCTCCGTATATTTCAAATAGTTACTCTTTTGCCCTCTGTTTCAACAAGTTCCAGTTTTCACTTTTTAAAGAAAGAAATCATTTGATGGGCCAGACAAGCCCTTCTCAGTGAGTGGTCACAAGTGCTTTACACTTTGCTTGGGGTGCTGGCTTCCAGGGAATAAAGGTGAAAGCAATTTGCATACCACAACATAAGCATAAATACATCAGTTTGAAATAAATGATTGCTCTTGTGAATGCCCTGAAAGCTCTGAATCAAATATGATCTCCAGGTACTCTGGTGACAGGCAACCACTGTAATGTGGTATATAAACAAACAGGGCAGAACAAAATCTTATCCCCTTATCCTGGCCTTGATTATCTGGACTTAACTATGCAACAGAACTTATTTCTTCAGGTAACGTTCATCCCTTCAGAGCATAATGCAACTTGACCAGATCCAGGACAGACCCTCACAGGTAGAAGCTACACCTGGAAGTCTTCCTGCAAATAGTCCACCAGTGCAGAATCAGTCAAATAAATCTGCTTGCCTGCAAACTCATTAGACAATTGAAATGGCTCTGCTCCAGGATACCTTGCTTTAATTTCCCTGGACAGGGATATTTCTTTTGCCTTCCCCCTTTCCTCTCATTTTCAAAGTTTTTTTTTTAAAGATAAGGAAGAACCTGTAAAATATGTTGTTGGTGACCCCCCTTTTGACCCACACAACACTGGTTCATGCTTCCCATTCATCTGGCTAAGAGCAACCACCAAAAATATCCTTACAAAGTGGAGTTTCTCACACAGGATAAGGAATTTCTAATTTATCCAAATGTCCAAAATCTGAAACTGTTTGGATGACTGTTTATGATTCCCTTCAGGCACCTTTTTTTTTTTTTTTTTGGACATGCAACAGATTTTGAAGGAATGAAGGAAAATTGCTGTCAGGAAATATTATTTATCCAAATGGAAAAAATTTTCTCTTTAGTTCCAAAATAGAGGACAAGACCCATTTCAAGTGAGGGCACCCAAGGTTTTTCAATACCTAGTGTATATGAATTAAAAAGAGGGGCAGCCACAGGCACTACCATAAACATTTTGATGTGTATTGTAGCCTTCTATGCTAAATTCCTGCCTCAGCTTCAGAGGAGAATACTGTGAGAACCTAGTGTCAGGTGATCAGATGAAGTCATTCTGCCAGCCTCTAAGAAATTATATTTTAGATATTACAAAATGAAATCTCAGAGTATAGAGTATTCTGTTTGGGGGCCTGATGAGAAAGATTGCTCATATATTTCATCTTGCTTTGCCCAGGTTAGTTATTAGGAAACAGTAAATTATTCTAGATTCATTCAGGACTATTGTGAAGCTTAGTTTAGAGATTGATTTCTTTATTTGTATGAGTCTCCCATGAATGTTGTTTTCAATAGTTCCTGTGATTTGAACTCTATGGTTTACTGTAACTATATATACTCAATATCTTCATGTTCTTTTATTATTTATTATTAAATATATTTAAAACTTTTATTATGGCTGGTCCTTGTAGAAAGTATCTAACCATTGAGAGGACGTATATTTATTTGGTGACACTGTGTGGACCACTGCAGAAGGCCTAGCTGTCTTGGTCAGTTACTATCATTTGTATTAATATTAACTTCTCTCAGCCTAATTGGATACCCTTTTAAGAGCCTTATAGTAACTGACTGGTGGCAGTGAATCTACCTTATAGTCTGGGTAAAGTTGGTAGAGTGGGTAATCTGTGCCAGCCTTTCCCAGGTGTGTGTGTGTGTGTGTGTGTGTGTGTGTGTGTGTGTGTGTGTGTGTGTGTGTGTGTGTTTGAAAATTAAATCTTACAGGGTGTAAGTGTGTGTCAACTATTTGGGGCAGGGACACAAAGCACTGAGTTCACAGAGAGGGTGCTGGTGGACTTGGCTTGAACACTCGGCTAAGGACTTAACCCTACAGCTGTACCAGTGGGGAGTCTTATTGGGACCTGGAGGGAAATAGGTATAGAGACATCCAGACCCCAAGCTGAGTGTCTTACCTGTGCACTGTTAAGGGAAAGTGTACTTGATGCAGGGAGGTTTGCATCTGGAAATACTGAGTGTATTCCAATTGTACATCCTCCTCCAGTGTCAGTGGTGAGAATTCAGGCTCCTTGATTACTGGCCCAGCATGGGGATGTCACATATTGTTGGCAGTGATGGCCATCACATATTTGGTAGCAGTGGTGGGCATCACAGAGCATATAAAATATTGCATGGTAACTATAAGAATCAATCAGAGGAAGTTAGAAAGGATTGGTAAGAGAGATTGGATAAGTAATTCACAAAGAAACAATGGGGGGGATGTATGTTTGTCTCCCAAGTATGAAACAAAGTCTAGAAGATTTAGTATCTTTGGCTGGAAGTGTTTATGTAGGTATTTTTGTACTCCAAGTAGACTCCAAATAATTTTATGTCAGGCAGACAGCAAATGTTGGAGGTGTGATTGGGAAGAAAGAGGTAATTAGCAACATATTTTTTAGGAGTGTAATGAGTTGGCAGACTTTAAAAATTCTTTGCAGACTACTGTGTCAAGAGGTACTGAGTGAGCAAATTGGTGTAAGTAAGGAAATAATTGTTTGAGCTATGATACAGAATTGTAATTGCCTAGACATAGTAAGGCCTTGTGAATCTAATTATG
This sequence comes from Protopterus annectens, assembly GCF_019279795.1. NCBI lineage: Eukaryota > Metazoa > Chordata > Ceratodontiformes > Protopteridae > Protopterus > Protopterus annectens. The sequence goes on from NC_056733.1 coordinate 526,012,453, forward strand.
GCGACTGCCTAAAAAGCAGTTACTAGAAAATGGAAACCAAAGTCTAAACCAGCTATACTAGAAGTAGTGAATATAGTAACATAGATAAAACAGATGGAACTGGGACCTTTAGAAAAGGGAGTGAGCAAATTACGTAGAAAAAATGGGAATTATAGGCACAATACATGCAGAGGATGAATGAGGTTTAAAAGAATGCAGGATTTGAATGAGATGTCTAATGTCTGATTGACAATGACTGGATAGTTTATAAATGATGTATAATGTTTGCAACTAAAATTATGTCAGTATGGTTTGTTTTCATTTACATAAATGTATGATTGCCTGTGTCATACGTGATAATTTATTAAAGATGTTTCTTGTTTAAAAAACATTTTATCGAGGCTATGATCAGGTTTGTGAGCATAACTATTTCTGTATTGCATGGAGCACGGTGAATATGCTCTAATATCCCCCCCCAAAAAAAATCAGTTAAAGTGTAGTAGAGACCCAGTCTTAACAAATGTTAAGCACTCCCTGATTGACCTGTCAAGGTCGTGTCTCTCGCTAAACAGTCAAATCTGAAAGTAATGACCTGCAAACAACAGCAGCAGAATTAAAAAAAACTGTTTAGTTTCTGCCTGCCATCTTTGTTGGTAATGTCTCCCTGACTTGCTCCCATACACTTAGAAACTTGCTAGAATAGTGGGATTTGTGTTAGTCTGCATTTTCTGAATGATACAAAGTCTAAAACTCAAATGTGTGTCATTATTTAGTGATGTCAGTTGTCACTGATTTGTCAGAAAACCACTGATTTTATGAAAAGCAGGCCAAATATATGAGGCAAAAATATGGACATTCTGTGAAAATCTGGACAGTTTAGAGGCATGGCAAGGTGAGTGTAAGTTGCTTCATCAATAAAACAAGAATCTGTCTTACAGTGTCTTTCTGACACTGTACAGCTTTGAAAGCCAGCAAAACTAACTACTAGTACATGAAGCATATAAAGCTGCATGTACTTCAAAGAATTATGATCTGTTCTCTGATCATAGTATAGTTTCATAGTTCCATAGTATAGTATAGTACTAGGCTGTCTGCCCTAGGGCATTTATAAGCCTAGCCAAAGTGTATGTGGCTTTCGCCACCCCATGTAAAGATACAAAAGTGTACAATTTAAATTAAATTTAGTTTACTGTGCCTCTATCTAGCAATGACACAGAGATTACCCCTGGGGTAAACCTACAATCACCCATCCACTCGTCCAGATTTCTCTTCGAGAGTCAGTGAGGGGCTCTGCCTAACATGGACTGGTATCCTGTTCCAGAGTGCGAGAAGCCTCTGGGTTATGAATCTGTCCCTCCAGCATGTCCTATTCATATTTGTGCTGAGGTTTAGATCTTTAGCTCTCGTGACTCTGATGGATTTGGATTTTTTGAGGTGGAGCATGTCCATCAATTCTGAACTGGACATGGCCTTGTACGTTAGGCACAGATCACCTCTGAGCAGGTGGGGAGCTTTTTCAGTCTGGCAGCATATGACATATGCTGGAGACCCTTGATCCTCTTGGTAAGGTACTTTTGGGGGTCTCTCCAGCTGCTGCAGGTGCCGGGTGAGGTACATACCAAATGGGGCATTGTACTCAATCATAGGCCTGATGAGGGAGGAATATAAGAGTACCATGACATCCTTTGATCTGGATGTGAATCCCTTCATGATAAGGTGGGCAAGGTAGAAGGTCTTTCTAACCACTTTGGCGACGTGGGTGTCAAATGAGAGGTCACTGTCAACTTGTGTCCCCAGGTCTCTGATTACTTTTTCCGTACTTAATGGATTACCACCTATGTGGTAATTTGTGGGTACTTTGTTTTTTCCAAAGGGGATGACTATACATTTTTTGGCATTTAGTCTAAGGCCATGACTCTGGCACCAGTCGTCTGTTTCTGTGAGGCCCTTCTGGAGGATGCATGTGTCAGCTGGTGTGTCGACTATGGCACCTAGTTTGCAGTCGTCTGTGAACTTTGTCAGCCACAACCCCCCTATGTTTGCCTGCACATCTGAGAAATAAATGCCGAACAAGTGGGGTCCCAAGACAGAGCCCTGTAGGACTCCACTTGCGACTGGCTTAGAGTTTGACATAGCTCCAGCTATTCTGACTTTGTGGGTTCTGCCCTTTAGCCAGTTTGCAACCCATCTTGTGACAAACGGGTTTACATTTAAGCTGTTGAGCTTGTCTATGATGCCTGAGTGGGGTATTGTGTCGAAGACTTTTGCCAGATCCAGGTAGGCTGTATGAACTGCTTTGCCTTCATCTATGGCTCTAGTGACTGTTTCAAAAAAGTCCACCAGGTTTAAAAGACAGGATCTGCCTTTTACAAAGCCGAACTGGTTAGGGTCAATTGTCTGTAGGTCCCCGATGTCTTTGTTTATGAGTTCCATAAATCATAATCCTTTGTTATGTGTTCTCAACATTGATGCCAAGATTCACCTTTCCAGCTTCACTCTCTGGGTGAATTTCTTGGCTTCCTATATCTCAAACACATGATAAGCAGGCTATGATTGACGATCCACTCATAATCCTGTGTGTTATGTGTTTAAGACATGAATGTCAAGAGGTTTACCTCAAGAGCAGAGTGAAGTGAAGATTTAGAAGTGACTGTTGACATCCATGTTAAGAACATAACACAGGTAATGACGATCACAGGAACCAGATTGTAATTCTTTGTAGTACATGGAGCTTTAGCCTTTTGAATGTACAACTAGTTACAGAAAATAAATGTAGGAAACAAAGAGCCTTAGATCTCTGAAAGATACAAAACAGTTACTGCTGCCACATAGGCAGTGGCCAGAAACAAAGTATTCCTCTTCAAGAGCTTTAAAAGTTGCTAGATACTTCATTCTGCCACACCTTTGATAGTGTGACAGCACAAAATACATTATAACTTTTACGTCTGTTAAGGTATTTCCAACACTGTTCTATGGTGGCTGGAACATGTGCTGCAGTGCAAGACACTATTATACCAGCTTTTCAAGTGTGTATGTTATGGTTGGGTCTCACTTTAGAGCAGTGCATAACCTTCTTATCTTTCCAATGAATGTGAAAAGTAATCAACATGCTGTATGTACTGCACAGAGAATTGGGTCTGTGACCACAACCAGTTTGTCAAGTGTCTGTGGAATGGATGCCAAGAAATTCAACTTGAGTTCAAAAGTTTAGAGGTGAATGTTGACATCCTCTTTGAGAGTATATAGTTAGTTTTAATGTTTTATGGTCAGAGAAACCCAATTATAAGTCCTTGTAACACGTAGAACATTAGTTACCCAATGTATTGGCAGTTACTGAGAAAGAAAGTGTAGAAACACAAAGTATTTTGCAACATTGAAAGCCATAACACAATTATTCACACACGGTGGCCATTAGGAGAGTGATCAATCAACACCTTTAAAGACTGTTGATATTTTACTGTGCAACAATTTGTGTATCTGTGTCTGTGTGTATAGCAGTTTGGCATGTATTATTGCTTTTGAAGCTGTTTAAGGTTTTTAAATGTATTGTACAATGGCTGCCGTGTGTGTGTTGCGGTGCAAGACTAGAGCATAACAGCTCCAAAAAGTGGATAACAAAGTTTATTACATACCCTTCTGACATAAAGTGTACATCAAACTTATTTATTTTTTGCCTATTTCAGATCATAATGTATGTGTCTCACATAGAAGAATATGAAGATTATGATAGGGCTGCTGATTGTACACAGTTTGTTGTGTGTTTGTGACGGATTCTAATAAAGTCACCTTGAAAGTGAACCTTAAGTGGGGAATTTCTTTTATTCATTTCAAAATCACATAAACTGGAGTTGAGAGTGTAGATGCATTCACAATTCTTTGTAATTCATGAGAAGTTTTAACTAATACAATATATTACTAGTTTTTAAAGTGTCGATGCATGATACAGTGTTGTATGTCTGACAGCCGTAAAAGCTGTAACACACTTTCTGCTGCCACACAAATAACCAGAAATAAATCCTCCAGTAACCAAACAATAGCTTTAAAAGCTCATATTCCATTTTGCAGTACCACAATGTGTTGTTTGTGTAACATCATAAAGTGTCTAACAGCCGTCAAAGCTGTCAGACATGTTCTGATTCTCTTCTCTCGTAGCTGCTGTATGTCTGCATGAAGCTCACTAATAACATCTGAATGTAAGAATCTCAGTATAACAAGCTTGTTATGGATAAATTCCTTCGTATGAACCGTATAACAAAGTTATTTTATTCACAAATTCAGAACTTAGTGCACTCTATTATAAGTAAATAATAATAATGGTACAGATAGGAATTACAAGAAAAAATCTGACTACAGATCCAGAAGATGCATTAAGGTTGCAGTATGCATTTGCGTTCTAGTTTAAAGTACAGGCAGGTGGGGTAACTGGTGTATCACCCAAAAAGGAGTACTAAAAATGAAATGGGAACATGGGTATGCAGGACAGCTAGAGAAAAGATTAGAGCGAAGGAGAGTTAAAATCATCAAAAGAGGTAGGAAGTTAGGTATATGCTTTGGAAGTATGTAAAGCAATATGAGATGAGCACAGCTAAATGTTCACATTAATGTAACTCATGCTAGGTTGGAGGAGTGACAGGTTGCTGCAAATGAGGCACTTGAGTAACCAAGAGCCTCTCATTAAGTATGTTTTTCTCTCACCGATAAAGAACAGTTGTACTGCAACAAAATACCTCTGTTTATTTGTGAAATTTGTGATAGTTGCAGTATTTTCTTAAGCTAAGGCCCAACAAGCCGTCTACTGCATTTCATAGTATCATTATGTCATATGTCCATGTGAAGTTGGTACTGCCTTGTACTAGCTTCAGTCATCACACAATACTTCTCTGCATTTATACCTGTGCTTGGTGGATCCTCTGAACTATAACAGTTGTGCTTGTCTCCGTGACCTTACAAAAGTGCTACATTGCCATTATAGTACATGAATAGGGAAGAAGTAACACATGAGCAATGTATCCACCACATTACTGCTTCACAGTCTGCACATTCAACATTCATATTCTGTAGAACTGTATGTTCTCTTCTCACTCAGAAGACACCAGAGACTGTCCATTTAATATACAGAAGGAGACCCACAATCCTGTTTTTGTGTATTATTCTAGTCTTTTTCTCATCATTTATAGGTTCATAGGTTCATACTAGGCTATCTGCCCGAGGGCATTTACAAGCCTAGCCCATCGTTTTGTGGCTTACGCCACCCCTTTAGTATGGGGAACTATACCCATTATTTTGCTGTGCCTCTGTCGAGCAGTGACACTGAGGTAATCCCTGGGGTATATCTGCGATCTCCCATCCATTGGTCAAGATTTCTCTTGAACAAGGCCAGCCAGTGCTCTGCCTCACATGGGATTTTGTTCCACAGCATAGGAGTCTTTGGGTGATGAATCTATCCCTCCAGCACGCCCTATTAATAGCCGTGTCGAGGTTTAAGTCTCCCGCCCTTGTGGCTCTGATGGATCTAGATTTTTTGAGGTGAAGCATATTCATCAAATCTGGGTTTGACATGGCCTTGTATGTTAGGCAAAGGTCACCTCTGAGCTTTACTGAATAGAGCTGGAGTTCTTTCAATCGGGCAGCATAGGACAGATTTTTGAGACCCTTTATCCTTTTGGTGAGGAACTTTTGTGGCCTCTCCAGCTGCTGCAAGTGTCGGGTCAGATACATTCATGGGGCATTGTACTCAATCATTGGTCTGATGAGTGATGAGTAAAGGGAGACTATGACCTCCCTGATCTAGATGAGAATCCCTTCATGATAAGGTGGGCAATGTAGAAGGTCTTCCTAACTACTTTAGCTACATGGGTGTCGAATGACAGACTACTATCAACCTGGGTCCCCAGGTCCCTGATAACTTCTTCCGTGCTCAGTGGATTGCCACCTATTTGGTAGCTAGGGGTAACCTTGTTTTTCCCAAAGGGTATGACTATGCATTTTTTGGCATTTAACTTTAGGCGTGGCTCTGGCACCAGTTATCCGTTTCTGTGAGACCCTTCTGAAGGATATCTGTGTCAGATGTGTTTTCTACTATGGCCAGTTTGCAGTCATCTGCAAACTTTGTCAGCCATAACCCTCCTGTGTTTGCTTGTACTCGAAAAGTAGATGCCAAACAAGAGCAGGACTGAGCCTGTGGGACACCACTTGTGACAGGCTTTGAGTCTGACATGGCGCCAGCAACTCTGACCCTGTGGGTTCTGTCACTCAGCCAGTTTGCAACCCATCTTGTGATGTATGGGTTGACATTTAAGCTGATGAGTTTTTCAATGATACCCGAGTGGGGTATTGTATCGAAGGCCTTAGCCAGATCGGGGTAGGCTGTATGGTCTGCCCTTCCTCATCAATGGCTTTGGTGACTGTTTCAAAAGTCAACCAAGTTTAAAAGGCATGATCTGCCTTTGACAAAGACAAACTGGGTTGGATCCAAAGTCTGCAAATTCCCTATGTCTTTATTTATGAGGTCCATTATGATCCTCTCCATGGCTTTGCAGATAAGGCTTGTCAAGCTAATGGGCGGTAATTTTCAGGGTCGGTGGAGGCAGTGTGAAGTGGGACCACAGTTGCAGTGCCACTCCTGGATCCAGAGGTAAGACTTTGATTAAACAGCTGTCCTAGCTGTGGGTTTAATTCCTCATTGAGTTCGTGGAGCACACAGCCGGGACACCATCAGGTCCCATGGATGCTGTGTTTTTGCTTTGGAGATAGCAGTTCTCTGCTGGAGATGTTTGGGGCTGCAATCGTTTGGTATAGATATCTCTCCTTTTGGGGGAGGAGAAGTTTGCACTGAACCTGTCAGCCAGTATGTTGGCAATGTCTGTAGGATCAGTAATCTTCACATCATTTTGAACTAGCTCTGAGCATATCTGGGAGTTTCCTCCCAGGTTTCTAACATAGCTAAAGAAGGCCTTATGATTGTCTTTAGCACTTTATTTTGCCCTGCTTTCTCCTTGTGCTTCTGGGGTATCATTAACTTGAAGAACCCAGGTTATTCTGGTACATGTACACAGAGAGGCCATAGATGGATTCAACAGATCTGCTAATAATCTGCTGGAATGAGAACTACTTGAAAGCATGCTTTTAGCAATCAGACACTTATATACCAGTATCAGGGCTCTTTTAACAGTCCTGCTTTGTCACCATGGACTTGAAGCATGTTTGAAACTAAATGAACAGATAAGTATATTTTTAAAATAATTCATATGTTGGGTAGTGACAAAAGCACTCCCTGATTTACCTAGTTTGGTTTTAAGTTAAATACCATCATTGTTCATGTTAAATACCATCATCTTTCATGTGAAAGCCGCGGTGGAGCAGCAGTAGCATTGTCACCTCACAGCAAGAGGTTCTCCCATTCGATTCTCAGCTGGAGCGCCTTCTGTGTAGAGTCTGCATGTCCTCCCCGTGGTTGAGTGGCGTTCAGAAAACATGCGTGAATGGACATGCCTTCGTTGAAGGTTGGGCGTCGGGCTTGCACCTCGGCACCATAAAAAATCAACTGCCAATCATTAGCGGACCGGAGTTCCTCTGTGGCGACCCCTAACTGGAAAAGCCGAAAGAAAAACAACAACAACCATCATCATTCATGTGATGTCTGATTAATATCCCACCGAACTTCCACCAATTAATGTGATGCCCAGTTAATATCCCACCGGGCTGCCACCAATTAATGTGACGTCTCCATTATCATGGGTCAGTAACTAAGGAGCTTCAGTCCTCCCTACTGACTCCAATGTGAGACTGTCACTTAAACCGGAGTAGCATTCCACAATTTTCCTGTAAGAACACAAGAGGAACACTCTATATAGCCTGAGTCTGGAGTGTATACTTCTGTCCACCCCTAATGTAACTCATTATACACTTCAGAGCAATGTGTCCCAGTTTAAGACCTCTGATACACTCACACTTAAATAAATTAAGTCTCACACATCCAAACACTTCTGGGAAACCCTGACACAGGTTTCTAGCTGTGTCCCTTCACCAAAATAATATGGTAATGCTGCCGCCAATCAGATTGCCTTCATGCCCTCTTAAAGGGGTGTCCAGTTATGAAGATTAAATATTAAAACAAATAGTAGCAAATGACCTAAGCAGCCAGGCTTTTTGAGTGGCTGTGGGAATTATCAAAGCAAGTATAAGCACTCTCAAATCACTAAAGAAAAACACTGATTGAACAGCCACAATGTAAGTTAATAAAAATATTTAGTAATGAGCAAAATGTTTAAAAAAAACAGTAAATCCTAATAAACAAACAGAACTCAATCACCAGGAAAATGAAATCAGCACTGTAGGATTGAGACCCAGTAATCAGAAAAAAATCTAACTGATCTAGCTAATTAGTTACAATTTCCTGACTAAGTAAAGAACACTGTCCCTCATCTAAACTAAATTGCTAGAACAGAAGGCAGGCTTACAGTTCTTGGTGAGTCCTTTTTGGATATCCGCTGCACAGTACATCAGTGATCAACTGACAACTATAACTGACTACAGCAGGCTCTTTTATAGACTAGTCTAACTGTCAGCTGCCCAGTTCTAATTTTCATTTCATATTTTTAAGTTCAGCCAGCAGCTGTTTTCTGAAAGTTTGTTCCTGTCTTTCAGCTTCTGACAGTAACACGTAGCAACCATCAATATTCCGATGACATCGTCTGCTGATCAGCTGAATCTGAGGTAGTTTGCCTTTAGAATCTCTCTTCACAAACATGCACAGTTAGAAATGTAAAAAGATGCTGTTAACGTCTTTAAAACATTCCTTTCAAACAGATCATAAATCAAGATGTAAGAACTTATTTACAGTTAGTCATGCTGGAATACAATACACAGGTCAGTCTGAAATTATGTACAAAAGCTCAGCCAGACATGGTAGCACAGATAACAGTGTCTTATTTCTTCACAGTTCAACAGACATGCTGATTTACTGGCATATGGATATTGCTCTGCTACCCTCCCTCTGGCTATGTATCAAAGTTCAGAGCGCATCCTTGTGCCTGACCATGTATGTGAAGGACCAATCACCTGGCCTGATCAGGACTGCCCTTCAAACCCACAGACAGGATCCTTTCAGTTTTCTAGTGCCACTGTATGACAAGGATCTCTTGAAGACTGTTCTCTCTGTTTTAATTCAGCTACTGAGATCAGATAAGAAACCTTTTTAGATTTTTATTCCTCCCTCTGCCTTTTTCTCTGTGCTTGACGTGTTTTCTGCTGATTTGCTTGTTTTTTGTATTGAAAAATTGTAGTTTTATTTTTCTTTCAGTAAAATAGTTATGTTTATTTTAAGCTGATTCTGAGTTTCTTGTGTTTTTTTATCATTTTAATGTGTTTTACAGCCATTTTTTTAAATTAGGGTCTTTGTGACACATATTTTGTGATTTGTACTAGACTGCTGAAATTGCTATATTTTTCTCAGTGCAGTATTCAATATAGCATCCCTGCAAATAGACTTCAGATTGTTATTTAGAGGGAGAATAGTGGGATTTGCTCAGATTGCACTGAGTTGACCATGTGACCAGTATTTGGTATTGCTTTGGCTAGTTTTTTTGTGCCCTAACTGTAAGTTCATAGGTGAATACTAGGCTAACTGCCCTGAAGGGCTATTTTAAGCTCAGCTAATACTACTAGATCAGAATCAAACCCTGTTCCTTGTGCCTATGAGGCAAAGACCTTCACCATTATGCCAAACCCTTCCCTAAATGTTTAAACTTCTTGAAGTGGCTGGGAATTTAACCTGGGTCAACTGCTTAAAAGGCCCCGAGGTCAGCAGGGTTTATGATCTTTTGGGGGATGAGACTTTGAATGTTCATAGGTTCGTAGGTTTATACTAGGCTATCTGCCCTAAGGCATTTATAAGCCTAGCCCAAATTTACTGTGCCCATTAGTTTGTTGTGCCTCTGTCCAGCAGTGACACAGAGATGATTCCCGGGGTAAACCTACGACACAGAGATGATTCCCGGGTGAAACCCTCTGTCTACATCATCAGGTCTAGATTTCTCCCATCCACAGGTCTAGATTTCTCTTGAACAGAGTCAGCGAGGTGCTCTGCCTCACATGGACCGGGATTTTATTCCACAGCATAGGGAGTCTCTGAGTGATAAATCTATCCCTCCAGCACGTCCTATTTATATCCGTGCTAAGGTTTAAGTCGCTTGCTCTAGTGGTTTTGGTGGATTTGGATTTTTGAGGTGGAGCATGTCCATTAATCTCGTTCGGGTTGGACATGGCCTTGTATGTCAGGCACACATGTCACCTCTGAGCAGATGGTATGCGACTGAATAGAGCTGGAGTTTCTTCAATCTGGCAGCATATGACAGATTTTGGAGTCCCTTTATCCTTTTGGTGAGAAACTTTTGGGGTCTCTCCAATTG